>NC_056725.1:1084285494-1084352994 GCF_019279795.1 Protopterus annectens
TAGCTGCTAGGGCAGGCACTTATAATTTGTCAGCAAAACAGGGCAGAAACACTGCTGTAATGTTCACTGAGATCAAAGTCTGTAGTGACAACTGTTGCAATACCATGGATGATAAATTCATTTCTGCCCAATGTCTTGTGTGTGTAAAACAGAGAATAAATGAAGGAGATGATATATTTCACTCTAGCTGGTGAAATGTTATTGTTTTGAAAGCAATATATTTTTATCAGTATCACTAAGGAAACTGCAACAGAGACCTTTGCAGTTCTAATTCTGAGCACATACTCTGGAAAAAAATGTATATACTGCAAATGAAGTAGCCAGTGACAAGAAGACATGCCCTCCTGCAAAGCATGTGGACAGATTCCAAAGTATGCCATGAATGGTAATGGATCTTGGACAATATACTGCATTTTTTGCTTATCAATAACAGTGAAGAAGTCAATGAAAGTGATGTTATAGAAGGATTCCAATGTCATTAGCTACTAGTACTTTCATGCCGTGTTATGTGCTTGTCAAAGAAGAATGTTACATCGACTGGCCAGTACATTATGTTACACAATCCAAACAAATTTATTCTGAACCACAATTACAAGAAAGAGTACTCCTAATCTTACATGCATCTGTGTAGTAAAGATTCCCATAATGCAAAAGGCCAGGTTTCATGCTAATCCAGTCAATAAATTCCCCCATTTTATGCTGCAACAATGCTGAGAAACACAACTGTAATATCTCTATTACTGTTTTCTAAATAAGAAATAACTGATCATATTTATAAGAAAAATTGGTAGAATTCAATGAAGTGGCTATTAAAATATGAAAAGATGGTAATATTATTTTAATGTGTATTTAAGACATATGTGTGTGTGCGGGTGTGTGCTTGCATGAGTGTGCACATGTGTGCATCTGGGGAGGGGGTTTGCATTTGTGTGTTTGTGTGGGTTAGTCCATGTTGGCATGTTTGTGTTGAATATGGACATGGCACAGGGGATAATGTTGTCACATTACAGCAAGAGGTTCCCTGGTTCAATTCTTGGCTGGGGTGCCTTCTGTGAGGAGTCTTCATGTCCTCCCTGTGTTTGCGTGGGTTTTCTCCTGGTGCTCCTGGTTGTTCCCACATTCCAAAGATATGCAGTAGGTGGTTTGGACACTCTAAATTGGTCATATGTGTGTGTATGTGAGTGTGTGGGGTAGAAGAATTACTGCGGCAGGGCTATCCACATGGTGGTGTAAACCTTGGCTCCAGGTGACTGTCACAGCTGAAGTTACACCCCAACCCCATGTGCAAAATGGGAAAAGGGGTTATGGATGGATGGATGTGTTAACTGTAGTATGCTTTTGGGAATAATCACTCTGTAACCATTATTTCATTCAAGTAGATGTTCAGCTCCTTCTTTTTGCTGTGGCAGTAATTTTCATCATTGTTTAGATGATTTTGCACTCTCTGTCTCTTTGCCACGATCTTTTTTCATGAGTGTTTCTACTGAGGTCTTTACTTTTTCCCAGATTCTGAAGGAATATTGGTTCATTCACTGTGATGTTAAAGTATCCTGAGATGTGCAAGTGAATGGCAATATGTGATTTTTGTGTGCTCTACAAGAAACTGCCATATCCCATGGGGTAAGTCGTGTACTGTGCTTTGTTGCTTACTAGTACAGGATGTGGCTAAATCACATGCTGAAAAGGATCAAAGTAACTAAAGAAAATAAACTGTTAGATGGCTGGATCAATGAATGGCTGTATAAATGGGTAGATGGATGGCAGAATGGACTGTCAGAAGGGGTACATTCGACTTGTCTTTGGTACACTGATGCATCACATATTCCTGAGGAAAAAAAGGAAGACTACACTTCATCCTGTATCTGAGTTAGTTAAGAGTGGTTAGTTAAACAAGATCTAAGTCCATGTAAGACTAGCCTTAGTGCATCCACTGAGTGGCATTGTCACTGTAGGAACTGGGTAAGGGAAGATGGGATTGAGCTATCAACAGGGACACACCAGTCCTGTGGAGAAGGAGGATGCCCAGGCTCACTACAGTAGCAACATTAAGAGGCCATCAAGCTTCATACCACAAGCTGTACACTATACTACTTGGTCTGAAGGTTTTAAATGTGAGAAAGCCTGCATGTATCTCCCATTGGCAATAACTGCAGAGTTCACAACGTTACCACACAGTGATAGGGTGTTAGGACACACTTTCCAGTAGCCATGTAAATCTGCACCAGTGCACTTGTTGTCATCTTTGGTTCATGATGTGGTCAGACTAAGCCAGCAGGAGGCAAATGCATGTCTGCTAGACACACTGAATGAGGAGAGACACTCATAGCCAGTGATGGTGGTCAGCTGCAAGGATACAAAAGTATGTAAACAAATCTAGCTGTATCAGGAAACCTGAGCTTAACTGCTATATATGTCAAATAAACATGTTACTAATACATTCCACAACACTCATATTCGGAGATGCTGTACAATGAGATACCAGGTGATTTTGCACATCTAGTAGTTTGCTATGTCTTGTTCATAATCATCAGATGGTTAAATGAAAATGAGACAAGTTGATTCAGGTCTAAAAGCACAGTGAAATGTTTCATTTTGTATGAAGAGCCAGAACACTATAAAACAGTACAAACTGTCTACCTGCCTTAAATAATCAATGCACTGTGCAATTACAGATTCTGTCTTCAAAATTAGTCTGTAATTTGTCTTGGAAATAAAAATTACAACTTTAATAATCCATTACTTTCAGTGTTTAATTTATTTTAACAATCTTAACATGAAAACATTAAAAATTCTACACTTTAATGTGAATTATTCAATAGTTTTGCCTTGCAGAATTGTCCTTTCTATGCCATTGGTAAGCAAGGACCATGCCCAGTAATTTGTTACAGTTATTATGCTAATTAATTCAGAAGTAAAGGCACCAATGTTTCATAGTCCTTATGTTTTTCTTTGCAGATTTGTTGGTGCACAAATGCATATGTTGTGAGACATTTTAAAAGGTTTACTTGGTTTACTAAGTGGATAGCAGAATGAGATGCCTGGTGTTTACAGAAAAAAATGGTATACTGATGAGAACTGCATGTACCTTTTGCAATCAAGAAAGTAATTTCAAAGTTAATGCAAAGGAAATTACTTCTGAGATTGACTGTCATTCTGATTTCTATTTATCTGTATAGATTAGCAATGCAATGTTGCTGCGTAGTCTTTGCATCCCTTCTAAAACATTTTGCTTTGTTAATGATATCATATTAAGCCATATTTCATATTTCTATATGTTTCACATTGCTTATTAAATAAGACTCACCAGCAAAACAATGGTGCAAAAATACTTATTAACATCTTAATCTTAAAAAAAATTATTATCATGACATTTCTGAAATGAGTTTCTGTAGCAAAACAAGGTAGTTGAAAGCATGCATTACATAGCTATCCAGAACTCTTTACTGCGGTTGCTTTCAGACTGAATAGCAAAGGAATTCAATTTGCATTCTACTCAGAAGAAACTCTGACTGTAGCTTTATGTATAGCATCATTGGTACAATGACAGACACTATAGACTTTTCCAGTTTTGCCATTAGGAATAAAGGAAAATTCAAGCCAAATATGTGGGGGACAAGTTCTGCGCTGGAGTAAATATTCAACCCATTTTAGCTGCACATGTATATAATTCTAGGACATCTGATTGCTTCCACAGATTTCTTTTAGGACACTTGCTCTGGGTGTTATTTTCTGGAACAACCTAAGACATCCATCACTATTTTATAAATGTATAATTCTGTATTGAGAAATTAGTCTTAGTGGATTAATTTTCTTAATTTCAAAAACATAATATGCATTTTATGAACTTTTCCAATTGAAGTGAGTAAGCACACTCGCGGTTTCATATATGGGACAGATAAACATTCCTCAAGGAAACATCACTAATAAAATGGAGGCATCTAGTATTAGGAAAGCATCTTTTGGGGTCAAATAAAATTACACTTTCCTCACATAAAACCTTAAATAAAGAATTTAACCGAGTGGATGAATCACAGTATATGCCCATAAAAAAGAAAATAAATCAAGTCTATGAAAAGCTCAACAAAGCCTATATTCTGTAGCAAAGATTAAATTAAATATGCGGAACTTCCTATGCTAACAGAATACATGAAGATGATGAAGAAAAGGATATCAGGCAGCAAAGGTTACAATTGTCTAAAGCAGGGACATGCAGCATTATCAAAATGGGTTCATAAGTCTGGAAGTAATAAACTGAAAGTTGCAAAACTCATGCTAAAGGAAAGCTAAGGTGATGAAAATATTTAACCAAATAGAATGATAGCATCACATAAGCTTAAATGTGCCTGACATATATTCCATGGCAAGTCCTAGAAAGGGAACTTAAAGTTTTTTGCAAAGTTGTGCTATGTTAATAAATGATGAGATGGAACATCAGTTTAAAGTCAGTTTTGATAATAACAGATTTTTTATTTTATTTATTTCTTTAGCCTTTGTTGACTGCATTAGTCACACTAGCCTAGAGTCTCTTTAGAGGGGAGATCCAATATTGTATTTGTAGTAGGGGGCATTTGGCCAGGGCATCAGGGAACATTCCCTACTCCTCAAGTACGGGGACTCCATTCACTGTTGCGCTTCCTGACTTCTAGTACAGGTGTGAAAGCAGCCCAGAGAAAGAGGAAGCAGAAAATCAAGAATAGAGAAGAAAGGTCATGTTTTTCAAGAAGATGAGGGATGCTTTTGACTGGACTGCAAAGAGGTCAGATAGTGTAAATAATGAGGCAGAAATTGAGCAGAGTGGAGAAAATGCACAAGGGAGGAAAGAAGGAGAAGGAGGGCTAGTTAAAAGGCAAAATGAAGGCGTCAGCGTAGATATTGATTCAGAAGATTTGGTTCAACAAAATTTGTTTTCAATCCTTCAGTTGTGGGGGTTTTAGGATGTTTATTTGAAGGAACTAATTGAACAGAGTGACCTGGAAAGCAAGAAGGCAGTGTCATGGGGAGAAATAATGGTCAGAATGCAAGAAAAAGAAGTTCAAGAAATAAGGAAGAAAATAAATTGCACAAAGAAATGGCAAGAGAAAGTGAAAGAAGAGAAGAGAAGAAAACAGAAGAAGAAACAGTGGGTGAGGATAAGTAGCAAAATGGAAAAGGAACTGGACAGGTATGAAATATGGGACAGCATAATTTTACCACTGGATATTGAACCCAGAGATGTAGGACCATTTATTTGTATTAACAAAGATACATTTTGTGACATTTTTTTCAAGGAGGCACCATACATGCAAAATTTCTTAGAACAATATGAAGAAAGAATGAAAATCCTTGGAACTTATATGTTGAGCAGGCATTTAACAGAAAAGCAAAAAAAAAAAGTTATTTATACAATTTTGAACCGAAGTTGAAATAGATGATTTAAAAGACTATTTAAAAACTATGTATAGAGATGTAAGGGACATTACAAGGATGTATGACAAAAGAGGATTATGGACTGGGGGATGGGAATACGATTTTATACTGAAAATGCAAAATGACAAATTAATGCTTTTGCCAAGTATAATTAATGTGGAGGGAAATAAAGGATTGTTTGGATACTGGGGACAACCAAAGACATGTTTTTGTGTGGTAAAAATGATCATTTAATTAATAATTGTGATAAAAAAGAAATGTTTTATTCATAGTAAAGTTGGTCACAAAACAAGTAATATGAGCAACAATGTATGAAGTGTGAAAAAAATAAGACATTCATGGATGGGCTGTAATTTTAAATAGAATTATACACAAGAAACACAGTCAGACAAAGATAGGGAGAATGTTTTACAGAAGAAACAAGAAAGAAAAAAAATGAAAGAGGAAGATATAAGAATGGAAATAAAAGAATGTATTAGGGGAAAAAGAAAAATAAGAAGAGGTAGAGGAAGAAGTAAGTAATTCAAGTGATGAAGGGGAAGATAAATTGATAAGAGTTAAAAGTAAGAGCAATTATATTGGGGAAAACAGTAAAAGAAAGAAAGTGCAAATTTAGAAATATAGATATAGGATAAAACAAAAAAGGAAAAGGATAAAAGCAACAGAACTTTTCTGCAAAGTGAGAATCCTAGCCATTAATGTGAATAGTATAAAAATGGTCAACGAAGGCTCGGAATGTTGCAATGGTGCAGAATGTTAGAAATGGATATTATAGTATTAACAGAGATAAGAATAACAACAACAGAAGAAGAAATAACACAAGTTAATGGGTTATGGTAAGGTAAGGTTATATAGAACTTATGAGCAGAAAAAAGCTCAGGCATAGCACTTTTATGTAAAGAATGTATACAAATTCTGGATTATACATTAGTAGTATTAGGAGAACAGTAATATTAGATATAAGATAAAAGAACCAAATATACAGGGTGATTACACTCTATGCATATACTTTACAAAAGCAAATAGAGATTATGTTTAGGAAAAAATTGATTATGTTAGTATAAATATGCGAGTGATGCTAGTGGAAAACTTCACTTGTGATTTAGGACATAGGAAAAAAGAAAGGGCAGATGTAAAAGTAATTTCAGATATGAGCAAAAGTGATAAAATATACTTATGGAAAACCAAACACTGGAAATAGAAAATGAGCAATCTTAGAACTGAAACTAATTATTTTATAGTATCAGAGAGTTTAAGGATATTACATCAAAGCATTAAAATTACAGGGTATTTCAGACCATGTAGCACTCTGGACAGAGATTCAATAAAAAATAGGCTATATAAAAATAGGGAGCGGGATAAAAAGAATTAATAAATTAAAGTTAAATGACTATGAAAAGAAAAGAATGCATCAACTATGGTTAAATCATATAAACATGAGAGGCTTTTATAAAGATTGGACAAATTGGTGTATTAGTCTAAAAGAAAAATATAGATGATAAGTGTTGCGAAGGTAAAGAACAAATAGAATATAAGATAGAAACAAATATTAGGAAATCAGTAACCAGGTATTTAAAAACCCTAATAGACAATAAAGAAGAATTATAGAAAAAGAGAAAATGTTACAAAATGAACTAGTAGAAAATAAAAAAAATGTTATTCAAACAAAGGCATTTTTACAAGGAAGAAAAGAAAAAGTAACACCATACGTAAGTAAAATGGTTAAATAAAAACTATGAATAGTAAGAGAGTTAAGAAATGATGAAGGATGTATAGTGAATACACAAAAAAGAAAAATACAGACAGTAAAATGACATATTTTCCATATGTGACAATATAAGAAAAAATAGATGGAACTTAGAAAAATAACTGAATAAGAGAATAAGAGACTGGAAGAAAATATTACAATGGTAGAATTTAAAATGCGTTGGAAGCAGTAAATGTAGAAGCAGCTACAGGTTTAGATGCACTTGAATATCAAATGTATAAGGATGTGCAAGAATGGCAAAAGAATATGTTTTAGAGATGTTGATTCAATGGTTTAAAAAGGGAGTAAATGATGAAAAAATGTAGGGCTGCAGTGAAATTTATATGGAAAAAGGGAGAAAGAACAGTCATAAAAAGCTGGAAACCACCAGTATTAAACAATGTTGATTTTTATGAAAATAGAAGAAAAAAGAATAGTAAGTAAGGCTAAGTTCCTGAATGAAACAATATTTGGAATAAAAGAAAAAGGAAGTCAAGAACTGTTAATGATAATAAGACAATTGGCAGATAATGTGAAAATAGGGAAACATGATTGAAAATATTAGTAGGAGATGGATGTAAGTAAAGCATTTAACAAGATTCAGCATGAAGCGTTATGAGAAGTTTTGAAAGATTAGAATATAAGTAATAAAATAAATAAATATTTTGATATCACTATATAACAAAAATAAAGTGAATCGAGTAATTAATGGTCGGGTAAGTGAGAGAATAGAAATAAAAATTGCTATTAAGCAAGGATGTACAGCAAGTACTATTTTATTTGCATTAATTATGAATGTGGTAGTTACCAAAATAAATTCAGCATTGGAAGAAGCTAAATATTGTGCACCAAAGAGAATGCAGATTCCAGTATTTTTTTTTTTTTTTACGTGGAAGATCTAGTATTAGTTGTAGAAAAAAAAGACTTGATGAGTATAACTGTTAAGACATTTGACAAAGGATTAAGGTGTTAGGGCTAAGTATTAATGAGGAAAAGAGGGTTTTCAGGAAAAATAAGAGGTATTCAGTTTAATAAAGAAAAAATAGAAATTTTGGGAATAAAGTTTGGCAATGAGCAAAACAGAGTGACATAATGGAAGGATATGATACTTAAAATAAGGAACACTTGTATATTCTGAAGACCATTTAAACTTACATGTAGGAAGAAGGTGTGAGTTAATTAATTCAGCAATATTAGGCAAGATGGCACATCTAACAAGTCCATTTATGATACTACTAGAATGTGAAAAATAATTATTGAATGTGTTATTTATGTTTATATGGGGATGTAGGTTGAACCCTATTAAAAGAAGAATTGTTTATGTTACAAAAAAAAAAAAAGGAATGGGGTTTGGGTTTAATAAACCCAATTATATATATATATATATATATATATATATATATATATATATATATATATATATAAAACCTCATTGAACTGATTTAAAATACTGACAGAATACAGGAAAAAAGGAAAACTGTTAATAAAGATTAGGAAGGAAAAATATAAAGCAATATGGGAAAATCTTAAATGTTTAAAAAGAAGAAAAGGAATTACTTGTATGGAAATAAAACTACTTCAAGAGAAAATATTACTGGGGAGGATTGATTTATGAAATATAGAAAAGAATAGGAAAGAATGGTACGAAAATATATTGGAAAAATGGGGGCATTTAAGGGAGAAAAGTAAAAGCTGTAAAGGCAGGAATGAAAATATATGAACAGTACGTGTAATCTACAGATTTTTTTGTAAATCCTGTCTATAAATAGGCTTCCAGTAAAAGCAAATAGGGCATATAAAACAATAAAAGATAAAATTTGCATATATTGTGGGGAATTAGAGACCAATGAACATGTTTTTCTGAAGTGTAAAAGAGTAAACCAGTTGTGAGAAGAAATATGTGACAACGAATGTTTAAAAACATTGAAAAAATGTTAAATGTATAAATATGGACATGATAGAATATGGATATTGTAAAGATATGAATAAATGATATAGATAGATTAAATGAAAAATTGTTTTGTATAATGTGGATTGTAAGGAACGAGTGAGTAAATGCAATAACATTTAATGGGAAAAGGGTACTGTCAGTAATTTTGAAGAAAATAAGATTTTGTTTGTGAAAAAAGAGTGGTGGGAGAATTGAAAGTTTAAAAATTTTGAAAATTTGTGAAGTAATTGTACAGAATTGTAAACAACTGCAAACAAGCTGGAAAATGTGTATATTGAATGTATATATTGTATATTGTATTTAAATAATACTATTTTTGTTGTGAGGGTGAATATTTCTGCTGCTGTACTTCCTGCTTCTGTTCCTGGTGAGAGGGTATCTAGGAAAAGCTGTTGAGTAATCTAGGGAGAAGAGAGCTGTTTTGTTGATGATAGCAGTGTGGTTCTGTCAGTAGGACAGAAGACTGTTGAAAAGTGAGTGAGTAGTATAAATAGTGTCTAGCTGACTTTAACTCCAATGATTTTGAAGAAGTTCTTGTAACTGAAATTGCTTATGGAGAATTTGCTTGATGAAAAACTCATTGTTTATTTAACAAAGACAATCATGGAGAAGAGACTGAGATTTCATGGTCACATACGATGAATGAGATTTTCAGAATGAACAGTGAGTTGGGTGGAAAGGAAATAAGTCATGAATTGGTTAGACATAAGGTTATAGGTGGGACACAATCTGGAACATCATATACTGAATCATTTGGAAGAACAAAAGGTACTATAAACTTTATTATAAAAGAAAAAATGTGTTCTTTGGATAAGAAAGAAGAAATAATACACATTTTGTGTGGGATAACCTAGTGTTACGACTGGGTTTTGCACCAAAGGATATTAGATCTTTGATCCATTTGGGGAAGAGACATTTTGTGACTCAATATATGAGACTGAATACTTAATGACAAGATGTTTAATTATGAAAAAAAGGAGTGCTACCCATTGAATTAATTTATATTTCCAGGGCAAGGGACTTGATTTAAAAAAAGTGTTTGTTCAATTTCACACTGGTGAAATCATTTTAAAATCATTTTCCATTTATGTGTCATTCAGATTTTCATAATGTAAAAGCTAACGATAAGAGGGATATTTGGAATGGGGGGTGAGAGGCGGATTTTATTTTAAAATATGAAAAAAATATGATAAAGCAATTGCCAAATGTTGTATATGTAGATGGCAATAGAAGAACAATAAGGTATATGGAAGAGCTGAAAAACTCGTTTTTGGGGGAAGGGGTTTAATCATCTGATAAATGAGTATACAAAAATAAGATGTAATTACTGCAGATAAAAAAGTTGATGTGATGATTAAGTGCAAAAAGGATTTTGAGATATGTAAAACCATTTTTGGTTTTATTATAAAAATAATAAGCAATATAATGTTAAGCCAGGAAAATGAAGAAAGTAGTGTAATGTTTGAAAGTATTAAGAAACTAAGGGATGAGAAAGAGAATGAAGTAATAAAACATAACTTTGATTTAAAAAAAGTTATATTTCAGCAGGATGAAGGCAACTATACTGTGAGTGTTAAAAAATGAAGAAGAAACCTGAAAGCAATAAGTCAGATGTTTGTTAAAGGAGTGTAAAGGATGTTAGGAAAATAAAGTCAACATGTGTTAGGGTAAGGGTGAGGAAAAGAAAACTTAAAAATACATCACCAAAGATTAAGAAAAAATGAAATTTGGCACACACTAAATTGTCCAGGGACATCTTCATGGGGGGGGGGGGGGGGGTAGGTTCATATTATTTGGAATTAAGGTGGTTAGGGAGGTGATAGGGTTATGTGGAGGAAAGGATTGTTGGGAGGAAGTGAGATATGATGCGGAGGGGCTTAAGAGGTTTAGTCTAATGTAGTTGGGTTAAGTGGTCACATTTTGGCATGAACTTGCTAAGGCAAGTGTACGTCTGAGACAACCTTTGGGTAATCCTAAGGGGCAGGTGGGCCTCAGGATCCAGGTTGGTGACAGGTGGTTTGTATATGGTGATATAGGTGAGTAGTGGCTGTATAAGATATAACTATGGCAAAGGAAACGGTTTAAAAAAATGGATAAAGTAGTTGTAGTGGATGTATGGCTTTGCTATATTTCAAGCCTTAGGCTTTTGGGCTTCAGGAGTAGGTACAGAGTTGATTGTGTAATCTGGGAGAGTATTCTGTGAATAGACGGGTAATTTGATCAATGGCAGAAAGTTTAAGGCGTTAAGCATGGGGGACGTAAGCTTCTATAGTTAGAAACTGTATTGACAGGTGCTTGAGTCTTGGTTGAGAATTATAGCTTAATTTCTGTGGTGGTGACTGCCAATGTGTGAGTTTGTAATGGGGGCAGCATTTTTGAGGAGATACCCATTTTTTGCATTTGTGTCGATCTTGGGTTTTGTGGAGGTCGGGGCCTGGATGTAATTAGGATGGCCATTTCACAGGCTACAAATTGGTGGAAGTTGCTGGTGCGCATGTGCGTTGCAACACTAACTAATTAAAAAAAAAATACTTGAATGTTTTGTTCCTGGTCTTGGTTCTGCTTATGCTATGGTTTTGTTCCTCTTTATAGCATGACTGGAGCTGCATTTGACTTTCCATGTGGCTGCTTGTGGTTGACGTTCTTTGCCCACTCGCTTGATGGTTCTGTGGCTGCTTATTGTCAGCGAGGGGGATCGCTGTTTGGAACATCTGTGGTGCGTTGGTTGCGCAGGCTTGGGGTCAGTGGGGTCAGCATGTCTGCAGTCTGGGTGTTAAAAAAAAAAAAAAAAAAAACTTTGATTCGGCGATGCACGTGCATTGCCGGGTTACATCTCATTAGTGGTGGTGGTGGCTTTGCTCGCATTTGGGATTTCTGGTCCCGGGCTCCATTGAGGTTGTTTGCTCAGTGGCGCCTGAGGGGTTTTCACGGGCTCTGAGTGGGTCAGTGGGACTGGTGCGCAGGCGCAGTGACAGGATGGCCATCACTCTTTCAGTCGCTCATGTTTCTGTGGCGCAGGAGGGTGCCAAGTAGTAATTTAAATTGGTTGACACTTTAGTAGAATTTAAAATGTTTCTTACGAAACTAAGCTTGGCAATCAGATCACAGAATGGCTTTTACAAAAGTGAGTGCACCTTAGATGCTGTCCTTCAATAACATTATTCTTTCAATTCTCCAGTGTAGCCTAAGCTGGTTTTCTTTAAAAAGTTAGGTGAAACTGGTTTTAAGAAGAATTATGGGTTTGGTGCTTACGGTAAGTGTTATAATGTAAGGAAAATGAAATATTGTTGAAATGTTGGACAAAAAATAATAAAATAATAAAACCAGACAAAGGAAATGAGGTTGTGATAATGGATACTACTGAGAACTCAGAAGTGGTATTAGCTGCATTAAAGGACAATGAATACTATGAATGAATTTCTAAGAGTTTAGTTAATTTTGCTTACAGGAAAATTGATTTGATGGAAAATGACTTAGTATTCAAGGTGTAATTGATACTGACCAGATCAAGTTTTTGATGGTGGACATCCCCATTACTGCAGCAATTTTTGGAATTCCCAAATTGCACATAGGTTTGAATAGCCCCATTTTAGACTCATTCCATAAAAAAAAAAAAAAAAGTGAAGCACATGTCATAATTTGGGGTGCTTTAAGATGATCCCCCTTTGATATGGGTGAAGTTAGGCAGGGTGCTTGTATGCAGTGTGCATTCGCCTCAGAGGGCTGTGGTTGGGGTATTGGTATGGTGGTGCCCTTTGCCTTGGAGCTCTCTGCGATTAAACATTTTGGTGTGTTCACAAGTGGTCGGGATTTCAGTTTGGGCTGCCCGTTCATTTGCTCCGGTTGGAGCTGTCATTGCTTTTCTGCGCTTTTTGTAAAAAAAAAAAAAAATGCAGGTTAGATTGGTCATTAGTTGAGTTAGGTGTAGGCTCTGTGGAGGGATGAGTGCTGTTGGTTGGCTGGCTATTGACAGGGTTTTGTAGTTGCAGGTCCCGCGGTTATTGTGTAAAGTTGTCATAATTACTATTTTATAATGGCATCGTTTCCCATTGCCACTTTCTCGGGCTTTGCATGAAGTTGTCTGTAGTTAGCACGGCGCATGAGCAGAGTGGAGCTCACAGACAGGGCCATGCATTGTTCCTCACACAGGCATGCACACAAGAGAAGAGAGGGGAAGAGAAAAAAGAGAAATCGGCGGGCAGGAATGTTGGGGGAACTGCATGGGTATATTGTTAGAGTCATAACTACGGCACAACATTCTGTCTCATTTCTTTAGAGCTGAAAAGGAATTATTTACATTTACCCTATATATGTCAGGGCTTGAGTATGGTGTGTGTCTTTTCTAATAGTTTTTCATACATAGTCGTAACAGAGACAAGCTGGACACTAGACAGCTATTAGAAGTGCTTTTGTAGTGTTGGAGCATGGGCAGGTGCTGCAGACTTGTCACATTGTTTGTGCTTGCTCTTGTCTGGTTTGGAGGATGTGGTTTGTCAGGAGCTGCATCGGTTTCATGGTGCTGTTTTGTGCCTGGTTCTAGGGGGTTGGAAGGTGATTCTGCATTTGTCATGGTTGGGACCGCTTCGCGAGCATGGGCAGTAGTTTTGCGGGAGGTTCAAACTTCATGTTTTAGGTTTGTTTGTAAAGTTGAGATTTAATGGCAGATGGTTGGGGTTTGAAGGCAGCGAGTGAAGACATACATCAGATGCAGGCTTTCATGGTTCATGCTTTAAGGTTGAGAGGTATTGTAGTCATGTAGGGCCCGTCTGCAATAGTTTCTCATTTAATGGGAGTACGGGTAGGTTTGGGGTGAGAGTTCAGGGTGGGCCTCTCCACGGCACACATTTTTTGCAAATATTTGTTTGGAGGGGTAAATTAATTTAGGTTTCAAATTGACAAAGGTTGGTTTAGACTCATACAGGTTTGTGATATGTATGGCTTGGGGAAGAGGTGTTGGTTCACAGGCTTTGAGGCAGGCTTGCTTTCCATGAATGCATGGTGGTACTTGTACAGATTTTGCAGAATGCTCATTTCCCCCCCTCATGTTTTGGGCCCATTTTTATACATTGCTGGTTTTCTGGCAAATCTTGGCTAATGTTTGAGGGTTGAAGTCAGAAAATAATGACTGACATTTGAGTTTTAGTTGCATTTTGTTATCTCTGGGCTATGCATGATCCTGCTACAATTAGTGTCATTTAGAGAAAAGGTGGTGGATTACACCATGAATGAACAATTAGGAGTTATAGACTTCCTTTAGGTCAGGAAAATATGTATTATTGAACTTATTTGGACATGGAAGGGTAAGAGCTAGGCAGATGGTTTTACAATATGTTAGCTTGGCTTATACAGTGCTCTAGTGATGTGGTATGGAATCGCAAGTTTACTCTGGTTATAGATATTGATATTCAGTTGTGGGGTTTAGTTGTAACATACTTGATTGGTAGTTAAATTTATAGTGGGTGCCGGATAGGTTCATTGGAAGCATAGCTTCAGTTATGGCTGCTTTGTCATAAATGTGTGGGGCGGTGGTACACTCCTTCCCGGGGTTGGCAGGATAGGTTGTTTCTGAAGATGTTTTGAAATGTGCGTTATGTATTTTAGATGATTTACATGTCTTTTCTTCCCTTCTTGCAGTTGGGTTTTTTTTTGGAATGCTGCTGCTATCATTTGGAATAGGTGGGTATAAGATGGAGCCTTCTCTTTACATATTGGATGATTTACTTTTGTCCATTTCTTTGTAGATGGTCATGTGATGAGTACCAGTTGGGTCACTAAGCAGTGAATTCACAGATGTCAGAAGCAGTGGCGAGCGAGGAGGTTGCACATGGGGAGCACACGTGGACAACAGTTACTGACTGAAACTGCTGGGGGGCAGAAGGCATCACATGATGGCTTGAAAGGGGATTGGAAAGATGGGGTCTTGGAATGCTGTGGCTGTAGTTTGGAACAGGTGAGTATAAGATGGAGACTTCTCCTTACATGTTAGAGGATTTACTTGTGTCCTTTTCTTGGTAGATGATGGTGGGGTCATTGGACAATACTGAAGTGGCAGATGGGATGTGCAGAGTGGATTTTACGTGATGGACGAAAGGAACGTGGACTTGACAGGCAAGATTGAAAGCTGAGGAATGTGGCAGCTGATGGAGGGGATGAAAAGTTTGATTTTCCGGCAGTGCAGCTGAATATGTACTGACAAGGTAATGTCTTGTTTGCTTGAAATTGTTGGAGAATATCAGAATTGAACTTCTTCACATTGTACTGTTAGCTAGAGCCTTTCTTGCTAGGGGCCAGGTAGTGTTGGTGATTGGGGTTGAGTATTCTTGCTCCAGTGGCAGGTGAGGCTTTGGTAAGCATTAGGTAATTGCCAAGGGCTGGCAATGTCCAAGTAATTATTGTACAAATGATGTTTGGCTTGACCTTTCCCTTTATGGGAAGTGGATTGAACAATTTTGGGTAGAAGGGAGGGGAAACAGCCTGGGCAGGCTGGTTGGTGGAGAAGAGGGATAGGCTTGCCCTCTTCTGTTCCCCCTCTGATGTCTGGATGTTCATTTGAGTAGTTGGAGGAAGCTTTGTGAATAGATAAGTGAGCTGAGGTAAGGATGGCATTTATTTGGTGGATGGTAATTCAATGGATGGTGTATGAAGTGAGTTGTGATGCTGCTTCAAAGGTAAAGTAAGGGAGCAGAGGTATGGACCCTGCTTGTTGGGCAGGGTGAGTAGGTACGCTGCCCTAATTAACATTACGATGAATGGTGTATGAAGTGAGATGGGATGCTGCTTCATAAGTAAAGTGAGTAGAAGTATGGACGCTGCTTACTGGGGCAGGGTGAGTAGGTAGGCTGCCCTGATTAACATTACAAGGATGTTATGCTGTATTCTAGTATTAATTATATCATGAATAGTTGCAATTAATAAAGCTGGTGATCAAAGCTATGTTATGGAAATCTAATAAAGGTCATAAAATGTAATTTAGTGTGATGCGTGTTATTGAAGGGGACCGGGACAAATGAAGTTTGGAACAAACTAAGTTGTCCCGGGACATTTTCATGGGGGGGGGGTTAGGTTAATATTAAGGGGAGTTAAATGGGTTGGGGAGGTGAAAGGGTTACATGGAGGCAGGGATGGTTGGGAGGAAGTGAGATAATGATGGGGAGGGGCTTAAGAGGTTTAGTCTAGTGTAGTTGGGTTAAGCAGTCACAATTTGGCGTGAACTTGCTACCCACCCACCCTCCCTATTTTCGTTGGTGGGGAGTAGGGTTATTTATCAGTGGGGGGAGGCGGAGAAGAGGGATAGGCTTGCCCTGTTCTGTTCCCCCTCTGATGTCTGGATGTTCATTTCAAGGATCTGGGCAAAGGAAATGAGTAGTTGGAGGAAGCTTGCTGAATAGACAAGCAAGCTGAGGTAAGGATGGTGCTTATTTGGTGGAAGGTAATTCAATGGATGGTGTATGAAGTGAGTTGGGACGCTGCTTCATAGGTAAAGTAAGGGAGCAGAGGTATGGACCCTGCTTGTTGTGCAGGGTGAGTAGGTGCACTGCCCTGATTAACATTACAAGGATGTTATGCTGTATTCTAGTATTAATTATATCATGTATAGTTGTAATTAATAAAGTTGGTGATCAAAGCTATGTTATGGAAATCTAACAAAGGTCGTCAAATGTCATTTGGTGTGATGTGTGTTATTGAAGGGGACCGGGACAAAGCTAAGGAGTAGTTTTAGATGTGTTTCAGTTAATGAAAATAATGAAAATTCTTATCCTTAGGCTGAAGGAATAGTTGTACATAAGCTTAGGCAAGTTTTCAATTTGGGAAAGAATAAAACATAAGAAAATGAAAATTAGGATACTTCCCTTAAACTTAAAAAGAAGGAAAAATAACTTTAAAGTGCTTTCAGTAAATGGGAATAGTATAATTAATATTGCAACAAAGACAGAGATGCAGGAATGGTGTGAAAAATCTGATGCAGATGTTATTCTTACAGAGGATTTAATTTTCTTGACAAGTGAAGAAAGATTGAAAACAGAAAAATTTTGGGGTGGAAACTAATATGGAATTTAGGAAGTGAATGATGTTCTGGAATGGCTGTTTTGTTCAAAACAGCAGTAAAACTATTAACTGTGACATTGGAAAGGATGGGAAGGTTAACAGTTGTGGGTATGAGGTGAAAAGGAATGGTTTGCAGAATTGTAGCATTATACACATATACATATACAAATAGCATGGGAAGAGACAATATGTTTCTTCAAATATTAGATTATGTGGTGGTTAACATGAAAATTATTAATGCAGGGGAAAATATGAAAAGAAAAGAAAGATGTTAAAAATGCAGGGGAATGTAATTGTGATTTAAGTGGAAAATATATAAAAAATATTTATTTATTTATTTATTTATTTTATTTTACATTTGTTGACCGGGCTAGTCTAGCTGGATATATGTCCATTTTCAGTAGAGGCCTGGGGAGAAGAGCTCCAAGCATGAACAGTGACAAAGTTAACAATGCATAGAAACATGAATAATCACAATACTGAGGTAGCATTGGTCTAAAGAACAGTTATAATAATACATTTATAAACTACAACAATTTTAGTAAAAATTATA
Source organism: Protopterus annectens (assembly GCF_019279795.1). Classification (NCBI taxonomy): domain Eukaryota; kingdom Metazoa; phylum Chordata; order Ceratodontiformes; family Protopteridae; genus Protopterus; species Protopterus annectens. The sequence continues at coordinate 1,084,303,198 of NC_056725.1, forward strand.
CTAAACAATTATTCAAAACACACTCGAAGGTATGAGCAAGTCTTAGTTAAGGGAAAAGCACATATATGTTATCCTCATATTTCAAGAAAGAGTAGTAACTAGATTTGGAGGCATAGGTTACAGGAGTAGGGATAGGGGTAAGAGTAAAAAGTGAAAAAGATATCAGTCTGGGTTAGTGCATGGACAAAGCCAATGAGTTTTCAGATGTTCTTTAAGATGTTTTTTAAAAAGAGAAGTAGAAGCAAGGGTAGATAATTCTGAAGGAAGCTGATTCCAGTTTTTTCATGCAGTGTTTGAGAAAAGTGAATCCCCGGCTTTGTTGTTAGCTTTATTCGAGGAAACTAGAAGCTTATTAGCAGAGCATAGTGTAGCTAGATTTGTATATGGTATAATAAGAATAGTGAGGATAGGAGTGTTGTTAGGGTGGTATAGGATCTTTTGAGTAATAAGTAATTGTTGACAGAGTATATGGTTTTGCAATTCTAGCCGTCCAAGTTGTTTGAGGTTAAGGCAGTGGTGAGTTTTAAAGGGGGAGCTTGTGATGAATCTAGCTATGCTATTATAACAGGTGGAGAGTTTAGAGAGGTTGTTTTTGGATAGGTTAGTATATATAACAGAGGCATAGAAAAGGGTGGAAATGAGGTGGGTCTGGGCAATAGTTTTTCTTGCAGAAGGGGTAAGAAAGGGTTTGATTCTATAGAGGGTGCCAAGTTTTTTGTTAACAAACTTTATAGTGGAGTTTATGTGTTCATCATAGCTGAGACGATTATCAATTGTTGCACCTAGTACGCGGGTTGTAGTGTCTGGGGTAATGTTGGTACCATTGTTAGAGGTTATAGAGACGAAAGGATTAGGTGATTTATGAGTTGGAGTAAAAAGCAGTAGTTTTTTTTGGGGGGGGGGGATTTAGGGGGAGGCAGTGTTGCATAAACCAGTTTTCAACATTCTGAAAAAATAGTTTGGGTGAGGGAGTAGAGAGAGGCTATATTCTTGGCTGTACAGATTAAGGTGGAGTCGTCAGCATATTGAATGCAAGTGGCTCGGGGTATGTTCATGTGTAAATTGTTAATAAATAAGGAGAAGAGTAGGGGACCTAAGATAGAGCCCTGGGGTACTCCAATATTTACTGGAAGTAGTGAAGACAGATTGTTATGCCAAAGTACTGCTTGCTGTCTATTTTCCAGATAAGATCTAAACCATTGTGTAGCTTGAGGATCAACAGAATGGGCCTTTAGTTTGTCTAGAAGTAAGTTATGGTTAACCATATCAAAGGCTTTTGACAGGTCAAAAAAGAAAAAGATGTTAAAAATACAAGAAGTGGTAAAATGTGGTAAATTAGCTGTTTTTAATGAAAGTTAATGGACCTGTAGAACAAGCGCAGTTGGATCTGAAATTAATTATTTTGTACTTTTGGAAGGTTTGGGTATAGCAGATTGTGATACAGTAGAGACTCATTTTTCAGATAATTTAGCAATATGGATGGAGGTGATGGAAAACATCGGGTATATTAAAATAAGAAAGGGACTACAAAGTATAAATGAGGAATTATGGGATGAAATGGAAAGTGGGAAGCATTGCAATTATACAGAGATTATATAACCATGAACAACTTTATTAAAATTGGCCTGAATGGTGCATTGACTTTAAAAAGAATTATAAAAAGTACCCACACCCCCCATGGCAGGATGATGTAAGAACGGAAGATAAAAGAAAGCATGAAAAATATATAGAAATATATTGGAGAATTTACAGATGAATATAAAAAAGTATTATGATATGGAAAGGAAATATATAAAAGAAATTGAGAAAAAATAGAACATTACTGTTTAAGCAGATATGTTATTTACACAGGCGAAGGGAGGAGGTATTTGCGTATTTGGGCAAAATAGGAAAGGAGGATATCAGTATAATGAGAGAAATTAAAAATATAAAAGGGAGGTAAAAAGACCATAAGAGCAAATTATTAGTTTTGTAGTACAACATGTAAAGAATGAGTATAAGTGAAAAAGGCAGAAAATAAGAGAGAATGGAAAATAAAAAAGAAAAAAATCAAGTATGAGTTAAGGAAGAATCTGAAAAAGAAATTACTATTAGAGAATTGGATGAAGCACTTAGAAAAGTAAATGTTGATTCTGTATCAGGTCCAGGTGGCACCACATGTGATATATACAGTATAAGAAATTAAGGAATTGACAAGAAGAGTATTTTGTAATTGTTATGAAAGAATGATTGAAAGAAGGATTTCTTTATGAAGAGTTATGTAGTGGGGTATTAGAATTTATAAGGAAGAAAGATTATACAAAATAAAAAAAACTGGAGACTTATCACATTAAGTAATACATGCTATACAATTTTATGAAAATAATACAGAGGAGAATGGAAGATGGATGAAGAGCATTATAGAAGAAAGTGTATATGGTATAAATGGGAAGGAATACCAGTAACTATTACTGGTGCTTCAAGAAATTGTGGATGATATTATGAGTAAAAGGGAAGATATGAAACTTATGGAAGGTGATATTATTAAGACATTTGATAGTAAACTAGGATGCTTTGTGGGATGTTATGGAAAACAATGGAACAGGCAATAGAATTAATAGAATGTGTATGCCAGCATATCAAAATAATAGATTGAGAATGTTAGTGAATGGATGGCTAAGTAAAGAAATATGCATGGATTTTGAAATAAGACAAAGGTGTCCATGAATGGGATATTGTTTGCATTAGTAATGAATGTGATAATGGGTGAAGTAGGTCATAAAATGGAAGATGATAAATATGTTATGCAAAAGGAAGTGGTGATTTCCAGTAATTGTGACATATGCAAATTATATAGTTGTGGTTGCAAAGAATAAATTATGGATGAGAGAAGTGTTGGTTTGTCTGAATGTATTTTTAAATGGGAATGACCTTGAAAAAGGATAAAGTAAAGGTTTAGATGTTGTGTTGAAAACTGGAATCATATTTTTCAATGAATAAAGTATCTTTGTCTGGGATAAAATTTGGAAAAAATTATGTGGTTATGAGGAAATGGGAGGGCCTGATAAAGCTAATGAAAGAAATATGCATTATGTGGAGGACTTGTTGATTAATGTACAAGAAAAAAAGTTTATCTGGTGAATTCTGTTTTCAAGGGAAAAACAGCAAACATGTCAAATGTTTATAAGGTTCCAGAAAAAAATATGTAAAAGAAATTGGGCAATTAGTATTTTTTTTTTACACTGGGATCAAGATGAAAGCCAGTGAAGAGATATGTGTTGTCTAGGACATGAGGACAGATGAATAGGGATTGGAGTTATTAAACCAAACTGTTCATTCTGCTTCTTTAAACATGTACAGAGTATTACATGTGCTAAATGATGAGAATGAGAAAATAATAGTATAAGTACAAACAATTTGGGAGAGGATGACAATATGAAGAAGATATACTGATTACAGAAAAGAAGAAATTAAACATTATCAAGAAAAATGCTAACATGGGCAATAGAAACTGGTGATCGAGAAAAGAATAGAAGAATGTAGTATAATAATGTGATGAAACAATATTGTTATGTAAATCCATGGAAACATTTACCAGAAAATGTGATAAAAGCCATTCAAGTAGTGAAAAGTGGTATACTAATATTACAGAGAGTCAGGATTTCCTACTAAGACTTGTAATAAATAATTTGACAGTTGAGGTGAATATGTGATATACAAAGAACATTGAACGAGTGTGTTTTAACTTGAAGGTATGTAAGGAAAACAGTACATTTTCTTTAATGTAGAAGAATGATTAAACTGTGGAAAAACTGAAGAAATTTGTAAACAATATAGATATGAATATGATTAGGTATGGCTATTATAAAAACAAAAAAAAAGAATATGTGAGAAGGGTCAATAAGAGTTTATTTGTATGTAATATGGGTTATTTGCGACAAAAGATTAAATGAAATTGCGTTTAATGGGAATGGATTTTGGCTGATATATTGTGAAAAATTAGATAATTGTTGTAGAAGAAGGAGTGGGGGCCAGTTATTGAAGAATAATGATGATGGTATATAGGAATGTGTATATATGTGTATTTTGTAAATATGCAAATAAAGTTTCGTGTGTGTTAATTAAAGGACCACTGTACTTTTTAATAGGTGCCATGATATTTTTTACATCCATCTAAGCTACCACCAATTCAAGCAAATAGGGAGTAAGTTCTCTTACAGCTGAACACAATATTCTTATATACAGCAATAATTTGTTGACTTTTTGGGATTAACACTACATTCATAGAGACATGATAAGCAGAATCATGCATCAATGAACATAGCATTATATAAAATCTTTTTTTTTCATTTTTGGAATGGGACCGCTTTGTTGTAGACACTGGTTAGGAAGTGCTATAATCATACACAGATGGAAATTCTTTTATTTATGTATTTCTTGTTATTATTTTTTTTTCTTACAGTTAATGTTCACTGTGGGAACAGGAATGACAAAGATGAAAACGAGCTACAAATGAAGAGAAGAATAAAGAAAACAATCAGTTTGTTTAGATATAAAGGGAAAAAAGGTTCAAGAAAGATCTGTTCAAGGAGGGAAAGAATGATGTACAACAGAAAGAAAGGGATGAAGAGGAAGGGTGTCTGAATATCAGTACATAACAAGAAAAGTACCACTAAAGAAATTCAAGGAATATTGACAAGTCAAGTTGTGTGGTCCTGACAGCATAGCAGTCAGTATACCACCATATGTTCTTATCTAAGGCTTATTGCAGAGGAGACTGCAGCATCTAAGTTGTCCTCCAATAATCCCACAATGGAATACCAGCTGAGAGTGGCGAGAAGTGCAAAACAGGAGAAAGATCTTGGTAGAGTAGTAATGGGAAAAATGATCATAAGGTACAAAGTCAGTTATCTGTTGCCAAGGATAGTAAGATACAGGGTGGTACACCCAATGAAACAGAATGCAGGAATGGATTGGTTAAATGATTTTTGATAGATCTCTGCTCAGATCCCATCTGCAATACAAATTTAATTTCTAATGTACACACAGAGGTAGGGACATCGATATAATCAAGACGGAAAAAGAAAAAAATCTACTGTGATAATAACTGTAATAGACGGGAAGGGGTATAGTGATGGGCTGTGGAAGAGAGTGTATGTGAAAAACTGGAGACATGATACGCATACAAAATACAGCTGAGTACAGTGTGACAGCACTCAATTCAAAGCAAAAGACAGGGAGGAATGAGAGGGTATACCTTTCAATTTAATGGTGAAAAATTTAACATAACATTAGAAAGTGTTATTACATGGAAAGAGTAGTATATAAATGGAATGAGTATTAGGACCAGGCTAATAGACTGCAGGAGATCTAGGATGAGGTTAGAAAAGTCAGGAGAAAAATGAAAAATGGTAGTTTCACATACATGGATGACAAATCAATTTATAATTTAAAGCAATAACAATACAATGTCATTGTATTACTGGCTGTAGGTAATGATACATCCAGAAAAGACACAAAACATTCTGTGTTGAAATAGGTATGCAGAAATGCATAACCTAAGAAAAAACAATGGTATTCATTTTTACAGATAACAGAAGCACCCTTATTTCTTATGGTATGGCTGTGCCAAATATAAATATCAACCATGAGTTTACCGTTAGCAAAAAGAAAAAAGATAAGTTAGTGGAGAAGATATAACATTTTTCGTTTGGTTCAAATAGGAACAATTACAATGAATTCAGAAAAATGTATATCGTGACTACTAAAAGAGTAAGATCTAATTATGAGCTATATCTAACAGCTAATCTTAAGGTTAATAACAATGGTTTATTTAAACTCTTAAAATATTATAGTCTAGATGATTCTTCCAGTATAGTGATGAAAGATGGGTCACAGACAATCACTGACTCAAATGTATTAGTGAACTTGTTTGCCTTTGGTTTGTTTAGAAATTAGTCCGAAGGGATCTTGGGAAATGATTTACCTATACTAGTTGCAGGCACTTGTCCCAGTATGAGGGAGGAAATGGTAAAGCAAGCCTTATCAAAATAAAAATCAAAATTCAGAAACAGGACCTGATGGTCTTAGTAGATATTTCTTAAAAAGAACATCTGAAAATAGTTGATTCCTTATTTAACTTATCTGTTCCAAAAATCATTTAAAGAAGCATTTGTTCCTGAACTATGGAAGGAAGCTAAAATAGTTGTCATTTTTAAAAGTAAACCAGGATACATGGTAGAGAACTACTGACCTATTAGTTTAAATTGCATATTGGGTAGGTGACATGGGAGGACACTGTGGCTTTCCTGTAAACATGTTCTGGAGTTTAGTTCTGATATATATCATCATGGATGCTTTCATTTTTTATGACCATGCCGTTAGCTCATATGATAACCCACTATCCATTGCTGATGTGTTTTTGTATCTGGCTAAGGATTTTGACTCCCATGAAACAGTTATAATGATTTAAACGAGAACTGGTAACTCTGGTTTTGTAGCTAAATGGGTATCCAAATCACTACTGGGTACAACCTACAGGGATGGAATTAAAACTTCCTACTCCAAGAATAGATTGATGGCCAGGGAAATCTCTGTATGTTCAGTCTTGGGGCCACTATTATTTGATCTAGTGATGTCAGAATGCTCAAAATTTAACTTGGTATTGTTAAGTAAGTTCACTGATGACAGATATGGCAGGGTGGTTCCAGTCTTATGTAGATAACGTATATGAATGGACAACAGCCAAAGGTATGAGATTTAACAATTCTACATTTTGGGCATAATACTAATCAGTATTGCTACACCCTGGACAATCAAATTTGTATCTGAGGTAATGCGAGACCTAGGTACCATGGTAGATACAAATCTTAATTTTGAAGCTAATGTGACAATTATTAGGAAATGTTATGGTCTTATAAGGAACGTCCTTCGATGTTTCTCAAGCAGAGATAGTCAGGTGTTATTAAAGCTCTATTTAACAAGTATAAGACCTATTATTAAGTAAGGGTGGCATTCATGTGCATTAAATGTTTTGCAGCTAAAGAAGTTGGAATGGATTCAGAAAACCTTTATCAGACAGACAGATGGGTGTCATAATGTATCTTAGAAAGAAAAATTAGTACATTTGTCTTTCTATTCTTTAGCTTACAAGTTACGAACAGGTGACATTATTAGGATATATACATGCCATAAAGGCAAATTATTGGCTGCCACAACTGATATTAATAAATAAAGAGTTTAGATGTAAGCATTCCTATTTCCAATTTGAAGTTAATGAGATCTTTTTTCGTATTAGGGCATGAGGAATGTTATTTTTTTTTTACATAGACCTGTAAGACTAGCAAATGATTTATCAATATTTAAATGGACATTAGATAAATGTTTTTCTAAAATATTATATTCTCCAGTGATGTCTATTAAACAAACTTTAACTTGGACAATATAATCCATAAATTTGTTAATTTATTCATTGAATCAATGAATAAATGTATTGTTAGTAACTGATACAGATTCCTACTACTTATTTGTACCATAAAAATTGAAAATCAGTTAAAGATCTCTTTAATTGCAAATCACCTTATAAAGTGAGAGTTTGTCCACAGCCTTCAAAATTGTCCAACTAAATAAAAAAAACAAGGGCTTTTGCTGATCTCAAGATCTGATAGCAGTCACATCACTGTCTGCTATTTAAAGGAATACAGTAACATTTGTTAGAAACAAATTGCAGTGTTATTACCTGAGAACATGACTTTCAGCAGAATCAAAAACCAGGTGCTCTATCTAGTGCTTCAGCTTTTGCTTCAGCACCTCCTCTGGTGATATGAACGTATGGTCTCTCTTGCTCTTCATTTACCACTCCATTCGCACATGCTGTCTTTTACAGAATGTGAACGTCAAAATACCAGTCTTATGTACACGTACACAGAATATATCACATCCAGACTACATGTGGGAATCCATCTGTATTTTGCTTATGTGTGTTGAGTGTGGCAATAGCTCTCATGTAAGACAGATATTTCTCCCCAACCACTTTTACTTTTGGTGTCTTTCCAAATGGGAATACTCAGGGAAAAATGAAATAGCTGCACAAATAGACAGACAAACAGACAGTCAGATGGCTAGCTAGATGGATATATATATATATATATATATATATATATATATATATATATATATATATATATATATATATATATATATATATATATATATATGAATATACATATACAGCTAGAGTGAGAGAGAGATAGAAAGATGGTAATAATTTGAAATGTCGGAACTCTGATTGCCAAGCCCCAAAACATGGAGACTTAAAGACTGAAACTCCAGACGTGTATACACTGTCCAAGATTGCCATTTCTAGGGATATTACTTATTCAATGTGGTATACTGATCTTACAGTTGTTATAGATATAGATATATAGATATATCAGTATGTATATATATATATATATATAGAGAGAGAGAGAGGTGGTTCTATTCTGTATGACTGAAAGTACTTAATGTCAAAGTGAAAACACTGACAAAATAATTTATAAACATACAGAATATTGAACACAACAAATAATGAATTACTCATGAAAGAAAAGCTATTTCCTTTCCTGATATAAGCATTTATGCCCCCCTGTAACTTCTTCTTCTTTCGGCTTTTTCCCGGTAAGGGGTCGCCACAGCGGATCACCTTGTCCGCACATTGAATGGCAGTGGAGTTTTACGGTGTCGAGTTGCCAGCCCGGCGCCCAACCTTCCACAGAAGGCACACTCACATGCACACCTAGGGCCAATTTAGAGTGTCCAATCCACCTGCAGCATGTCTTTGGGATGTGGGAGGAAACCGGAGCACCCGGAGGAAACCCACGCGACCACAGGGAGGACATGCAGACTCCGCACAGAAGGCACCCCAGCCGAGGATCGAACCAGAGAACCTCTTGCTGTGAGGCGGCAATGCTAACCACTGCACCACCGTGGCCGCCCTATTTATGCCCCCCTGTAACACTAACCTCAAATTCATCTGAATGCTGACAGTGTTCTGGGAAGGTTTTTATTAAGGTAAATTGAAGGGTTAGGGCTAAGATTGCAGGAAGGGGCAGCTTTATAAAGATGGGTACTGACACTAATGCTGCCAATTCCCTCAACCCTAACACTGCACCTTACCTTATTAAAACCTTTCCATGACACTGCCAGTACACAAGACATACTCACACACACAGACAATCACATACACACACTAAAAACACTGCATGTATCCTTTTACCTAACCCTGTACCTAATACTGAAACACACACACACATACAAACACACACACACACACACACACACACACACACACACACACACACACACACACACACACACACACACACACACACACACACACTCATACACACACACACACACATATATATATACAACATCTATTCTTCCCCTATTGTGACCCTAACCCTAACTCACAAACACAAGTACAGGCATGTGTGTGTGTGTGGGTGGGTGAGAGTGTGTATCATGCACACACAAAAACATATGAGGTTTGGAACAGAGCATTTTGTCTAGGGACATCTTCAATTGGGGATAGATATATAAGAGTAGTAGGAATTAAGAAGATAAGTGGAGGATAGGGTCAATGGGATGGAGGGAGGAAATGAGGTAAGGGTAGGGAGGGGCTTTAAGAGTTTTGGCTAGTATAACTGAGGTAGGAGTCACATTTCGGCATGTACTAGCCACCCTCCCTCCCTTCCCCTTTTATTAGGGGGGATTGTGGTTATTTCAGTTTGGGTAAGGTGGCAAAGAGGGGCAGGCTTGCCATCTTCTGTTCTCCCTCTCGTGTGGATGTGCAATTCAATAAGTTGGGTAGGAAAGTGAGCGGTTGCTCTGTTGGATAAGTTAAGCAAGCTGAGCTGCTTATATGGTTGGTGGTGTAATTCAATAAATTGAAGGTGAGTGGCGTAACGCTGCCTTGTAAGTGCAAAGATAACTGAGCAAGTGGGGGATGCTGCTTATTCAAGGGTGAGCAGTTACGCTGCCCTTATGATTACTTTATTTTCTTCCATGGATGTTATTATCACCTGGGTCATGTTTTGGTTGTCCATGGATGTTATTATCACCTGGGTCATGTTTTGGTTGTCCATGGATGTTATTATCACCTAGGTCATGTTTTGGGTCATGTTTTGGTTGAAATTAATAACTATTGGTTAACAATCATGTTTATGGAAGTTTAATAAAGGTCGTCAAATGTCATTTGGTGTGATGTGTTTATTTGAAGGGGACCAGGACAAATATCAATATACATGTGCTCACAGACATGCTTATACTTTATATATAGATATATATATATATATATATATATATATATATATATATATATATATATATATATATATATATGGGTCTACGTTATATAATCGAAATTACGATTCATCAAGCCATACGTCCGAGAACTGACTTCCATGAAAGTGCATTATTTTGAAAATGCACTATCGCAGAAAAAAACAAAAAATAAACATAAAAAAAAACAAACTAAACACCTGCGTCCCCCACATCCCTCCTACTTTAATATTCTCACTCCGGGATCGCACTACAGTACAGTATTCCCTTATCCCCACTGTACCACAATCTAAGCAATAGTTTGCTTAGTTGTGCATCAACACTACACATTGATGTGCAACTAACATTACATGTAAACTGCATGTTTTTATTTCTTTTCTTTAGCGAAAGTGCATTTTCGATAAAATGTGCTTTTGCTAAAGTAGGTCTGCGATGAACCGTACTTTCCATTATATAACATAGACCCATATATATATATATATATATATATATATATATATATATATATATATATATATATATATATATATAGATATAGATATATATATATATACATATATGTATATGTGTGTATACACATGCATGTACATTCATACTCATACATACACTTTACTATATGCACACTTATATATTATGTATGAATAAAATATCACACATACACAAAACTGTTTATACTAGTACCTGTGCTTACACACACAAGCCTATATATACATATGTATATCTATACATATATATATATATATATATATATATACATATATATATATATATATATATATATATATATATATATATATATATATATATACACATACATATGCATCTATGCACACACATAACATGCTTAAACAGAAGAAAAGTCATTAGTGATAAATACCTTAAACATCCTGTAGTAGAGGCTCAAGGGATATATACAATTGACCCCTTAAAGGGAAATCCATGTTTCAGCTAGATGACTTCAGAATGCCCGTGACTTTTTATTTTTTTTAACTCTTTTTTTGTACATTCAGGTAAGCAAAGCCAAAAAATATTAGCTATAGCCAAGCCACATTTTGCTCTTTTACTTAGCTCACCAGTATAGCCTAAATCAGCGGTAGTGTTGTTGCCTCACAGCAAGAGGTTGTCCCATTCGATTCTCGGCTGGAGTGTGGGGAGTGCCTTCTGTGAAGAGTCTGCATGTCCTCCCCACGGTTGGGTGGGCGTTCGAAAGACATGCGTGAATGGGCGTGTCTTTGTTGAAGGTTGGACGTCGAGCTGGCACCTCGGCGTTCATGAAAATCTACTGCCAATCATTAGCGGACCGGAGTTCCGCTGTGGCGACCCCTAATCGGGAAAAAGCCTAAAGACAAACAACAACAACCAGTATAGCCTAAATGGATGTTTTGGCTATACTTTGGAAACACAGAAATTCAAAACAAGCAAGACGTCCATAAAAATTATGATAACTGCAAAATATCCTATATAACATCCTAATCAAAGGTCTAAAGTGTCACACAGTTAAATCATTTAGTTCACAGTGGAGACTCTAGCTTGGCTGGATCTTTCTTGTAATTTTTACTAAAAGGTTTCTCTGTCTGACTTTCTGGGTCATTGGTTAATTGGAAGAAAAAATACTCAACTCAACTTTTTTTTTCCAGTTGGCCAAACCGCTTTCATTCATCACACCCCATCCTAATTATATATAGATACAAACTGTAAGATTGCACAACAGTGGCTCAAAGGCAAATTCTGTTCTTCAAAGAGCTCCCACAAAGTAATGCCAGCAGAAGCAATCATATGACTATTTGATCACTTCTGCATTCATTAAAAGCATTCAGTATTATAAACCATCGATTACATGGAATGTTTCCATATATAATGAACAGTTAACTGTCATGTAAAAAGGAAAGTCTTGCATGTTGATAAGAGTATGCCTAAACAAGTCTAACAGTGTATCTATCTACAGAGGTGTCGCAGAGGGATACAATTTGTATTTTCCATTTTGGTTTATCTACAAAGGCTGAATATCAGGAATTACTCTTATGTGATATGTGTGCTAATGATTCAAGAAGAGAATGGGGGGGATATGCTTCAACATAGTACTTCAAAGTAAAGGCTATGCAGTTTTCGGCAAGTGCTGCTCTAATGACAAAGCATGTGCAGGACTATATGTAACTGCATATTCATTAATTCATTCAATATTTGTAATCTGTGTAATTATTCTGATCAAATAATCCTTTTCAGCCATGACCCATGCTGCAAGCTTTATGCAGTTTACTTTGTAAGAATCAAGACAGTTGTTGTGCACAGTACTTCTATGAGGCTCTGGGTCCTGATGAGAGAGGGTATGTAAGTCTGGTAGCCCACCCTTGATGATAAAAAATATATAAAACAATATATAAAAAAATAACTCCAACCTTAAAAGCTGTAATAGAATGCAAACATATAACAGATGGCATCATATTTCCTGAATTCAATAATGGGTTAGAAACAATCTATTAAAATATGTCATGTACATGGTACATAATATGTCTCATGGTGGCACTGAGGCGTATATGATGTGTATATAAAATGTAATGTAATGGAAGTGAAAGTTTTTGTGATAACTTGCACCAAACAGTAATCTAGCCTAATGTGTTTAGAAGAAATGAGTACATCTCTAAGAGCAGCTTTAATAGATCCCCAATCCAAAAAACATCTGGCAGTTTTATCAAAGTGCTGTGCAGTGCATTAAACCAATGAACATCCAACAAGATCCATTTTGTAGTTCTGGGTTTAATTCTCTCGGTTTTCTTTCAGCTAATGTAACTTTGGTAAACTCTCTTTCACAAGTAGTCACTTCTGCCTGCAGTACTATTCTGCTCATGAAATCAGTAAAAGTAAAAGTCAGCAGTCTCACCTGTTTCTCCAACTGTAGGTAAAGGGAAGAGTCCATGACTGCAGTACAATCAGAATACAAAGTGATGTACAAATCTTCAGAATGTGGTGAATCCCATGATTAACTAAAAAGGTTTTCAAATTACAGTGTAGCCACAAATGTCAGCACGTATCTTAATACCAATACATATCTATACACAAAGTAAAACCTCAACAACACATCTTCCTTGAGTCTTTTCGGCCTTTTCAACTACGTTACAGTGAAATATGTGAACCATGCATTAGTTTCTCCAGTTAATGGCTTAGAAAGATGTAAGGTTCTTACCAGAATGGTGGACACAATCAATGATCGGTTAGACAGGGAGTCTGAGATGTTTACTGGCTTTCCTTTTTGGTTTTCTGTCATGTTCAGGCCACTGAATATGTCCCAACTTCCAACCTAAAAATGGAGTAATACAGTCTGTAAATAATAATTATAATCAGATAGGAGCAACATGTAAAACACTGAGCTACAGATATAGGGCTTATTATTCAAGTACGTAGCAGATGCTGTGAACCTGTTTTAAAACAACTTCATTTGATACAGTATTTACATTCATATGACATTAAGGACACTAAAAATATATACTTTTGGTTTGTCATCTTAGTGCTTAACTGTAACTAAGAAAATACAAAGTGACATGAAACAAATTGAAATGAAAGAAATGCCATGATTTCTCACCTCATTGCGCAATAATGCAGTAGACAACAAAGATGTTATTACCTAAGGGCAGCTCTACATTCCATCATGTACGTACCAAAGCATAATATATTACTTTTACTTATCCCAGTTATTATACAGCCTAACATGTTCCATCATTGTTAATGTTGTGTGAATATATTTGCATTGTTTGACTTTATTTTTAAGTTTTTAACCTGGAGATTAGACTGGTATAAAGACCCTATAGAGCCACATCCTAGGACAAAAGGAAATACTCCCATATATTGAGATTAACTGTAAATAACAAATAAACAAAAATTCTTATATAAGTGACATGCATAGGAAGAATAACAATATATTCTGGTGGACATTATGCAGGTCAGTTAGAACATGATTTGAAACAGCACGCTTTCTCTCTGTCTCCCTCTCTTTGTGTCTCTCATTGCTAATGTATTGTTGTTATAAAACTATATGGACCAGCAGAAAAACTACAACATACAGCTGTGCAATAATTAAGCAATTGTTTGAGTAAATGAGGCATGTTTGTATGAATTTATAAATATTCATTAATGCCTTTTCTGACTCAGATAACTACTTAGCAGGGAAATATTAAGCGACATAAGAAACCAAGCGACAGAGTAATAAATAAAAATTTTACATTTCTGTCATTCCATCACAGGGCTCACTAAACCCTTACATCTAAATTGGACCACATGCACTTCAGTTGTTTGTATTAGCTAAAAGTATTTCACATACAAATGAGTTTCCTCATCTCCTATCTCCTGTGGAGATGCACCTTCAATGTACATTCTGGGATACTGCTATGTAATGGCTGACAACCATACAGTCATGGAACAGCAAGCCTATCACAATTTGAACAAAGAGGATTTTAGGGGAGTGACCTACACTGCTTTGCCCTCAGTCTTGTCCATGCATTTTGTTAGAGTTGTTATATATGTAAATCCACAATGGCTCCCTATATACACATATCTCCTACTTCACATGTTGCAGACAGATGCCCCTGGACTTCATCATCTGCCTGTTCTTCATTGTTCTGTCCTACCCTGTCACTGAAGAAGGAAAAGCTGAAAGCCATTGCTGTATTTGTGTATTGCTCCAGCCCCCTACCCTTCAAAGCCATTCCTTTATTTGTGTACTGCCCCAGCCCACCACCCTCTGAAAGCCATTGCTGTATTTGTGTATTGCCCCATCCCACGACTCTTTGAAAGCCATTCCTCTATTAGTGTACTGTCCCAGCCCATCACCCTCTGAAAGCCATTGCTCTATTTGTGTACTGCTCCAGCCCACCACCCTCTAAAAGCCATTGCTGTATTTGTGTACTGCCCCCACCCCACCACCCTCTGGAGGCCATTACTGTATTAGTGTTCTGCCCCAGCCCAACACCCTCTGAAGGCCATTACTCAATGCTAATACTCAACACCAGGAGTTTAATCTCAAAATGCACATGCTCGAAGCACTCCTCAGTATGGAGAACATCGACATCTGTGCAGTAACTGAAACCTGGCTCAAGGCTCCAGAGAGCACCCCAGCACTACCGGGCTACAACTCATACCACATGTTTTAGCCACAGATCACGGACCAAAACACAAAAGGAGGGGGGTGCATCCATATTCATCAAGGATACCTACACTTCCAGGTTAGTGGTGCAACATGATACCTCTGTGAGCATCCATGTGCAACTAACATTGGGCAAATCTGTATTGCAATTTGTGGCCTGCTACAGATCATCGTCCATGACCCAGGACCACCACTCCACTTTTCTAGAGACACTGAAAAACATGAAGGTCCTACCGAACACCCTCATATCGGGCAATTTCAATTATCCTATCATTAACTGGGAAAACTACTTGAGTACAAACTCCCAGGCCCAGCTCTTCCTGGAATTCATCAACTCAAATGCCCCAGATCAGCTGGTAAACTCTCGTAACAGAGGTGAAAACTTATTTGACCTGGTCATCATCAACATGGGCGACAGGTGTTCCCCACCGGAGGTCAACCCATCACTGGTTAGATCAGACCATAAACTAATCACTCTGGATGTCCACACCCCACCACATCCCCAACTAAGGAAACCACAGTAAAAAACTTTTCTAAAGCAAACTTCACCTTACTTAAGACAGAGGCAGTGAGTTTCACAGCCCCTACGCTAAAGGATAACGCTGCCCAAGATGCAGAAACCTTTACAAATGCACTCTATGAGCACCTACAAGGATGCATGGCTCATGCCATCCCTATCAAAACCAAGACTCACTCCTCTAAGAGAAAAAAAACAGTTTGGTGGACCCTTGTCATAAACAGGCTACACAATAGAAGGAGGAAACTAGTTCAGAAAAAAAAACAAATCCCAAGAAGGAAAGGCATCCCTGATCAGTATCAGTAAGATACTAAGGTCCCTCATAAAATCATCCAAGGCTAACTTTGAAAGAAAAATAGCCAAGGATTCAAAGATAACCACAAAGCCTTCTTTAGCTATGTTAAGAATCTAAGTGGCAACTTGCAGATATGCACTGAACTTGTGCAAAATAGCACAAAATATACTGAACCTACTGATATTGCCAACATCCTGGCAGATAGAGTCAGTGCAAACTTCACCCCCCTCTCTCCCCCAAAAGGGCCCACAACAATACCGGAAAAGTGTAGTGTCCCAGAAATCAGAGACACACATGTGAAAACAGCCCTTTCAAAAGCCAAAAATGCAGCATCAATGGGGTTGGATGGTGTCCCAGGATGCATCCTGCATGAACTACAGAATTAACTAACCCCCCACCTAAACATGCTGTTCAACCTCAGCCTCTCCACAGGCTATGTGGTCAAAGAATGGCACACAGCAATGGTTATTCCACTCCACAAGAGGGGACACAACTGACCCTGGTAACTATCATCCCATAAGCCTGACTAGCCTGGTCTGCAAGTCTATGGAGCGCATCATCATGGAACTCATTAACAAAGACATTTGGGAACCTCCAAACACTTGACCCAACGCAGTTTAGCTTTGTTAAGGCCAGATCTTGCCTACTAAACCTGGTTGACTTCTTCGAGACAGTCACCAAGGCCATAGACAAGGGAAAGGTGGTTCACATAGCCTACTTTGACTTCGCCAAAGCTTTTGACACCATTCCACACTCGGGTATTACATAAAAACTCAACAGCCCGAACATACACCCTTACATCACAAGATGGGTTGCCAACTGACTTACAGACAGAACTCACACAGTAAGTATAGCGGGCTCCAGGTCTGACTCTAAACCAGTCACAAGTGGTGTCCCGCAAGGCTCGATCCTGGGACCCCTACTGTTCAACATATACTTCTCAGAAGTACAGGCAAACACAGGAGGTCTATGGCTAACCACGTTTGCCGATGACTGGAAACTGGGAGCCATAACTGACTCTCCGGCTGATATCCTCCAAAAGGGCCTTACTGAGATGGACACCTGGTGTCAAAGTCATGGCCTCAAGCTGAATGCCAAAAATGCATAGTCATCCTGTTTGGGAAAAACAAAACACCCACGAATTACCACATATTTGGCAGCCCCCTTAATACAGAAGAGGTAATAAGAGATCTTGGGACCCAGATAGATAGTAATCTCTCCTTTGACAATCATATTGCCAAAGTAGTTAAGAAATCCTTCTATGTGGCCCATCTAATCACTAAAGGGTTTGCATTTAGAAATGAAGAGGTTATAGTGCCCCTCTACTCATCACTCATCTGACCCATCATAGAGTACAATGCCCCATTTGGGATGTACCTCACAAGACACTTCCAACAGCTGGAAAGACCACAAAAGTACCTCACCAAGAGGATTACTGGCCTCAAACATATGTCTTATGCAGCCCGACTTAAAAAACTCTGGCTGTACTCAGTGGCATATCGCTTACTCAGAGGTGATCTCTGCCTGACTTACAAAGCCATGTCCAACTCAGAATTGATGGACATGCTCCACCTAAAGAAATCCAAGTCACTGCAAGCCACGCACTCTTGTGAGCTAAACCTCACCACAACAATAAACAGAACATGCTGAAGGGATAGATTCCTGTCACAGAGACTCCCCATGCTTTGGAACAAAATTCCAAACTACATTAGTTAGAGACCCTCAGTAACACTCTTCAAGAAAAACCTTGAGAAGTGGATGGGTAACAGAAAATACACCCCTGGGATCCCTTCACTGGCTCTGCCTGACAGAGGATCAGTTAATTAATCAATGGGGCTGCGAAAGTCGACACACTCTGGCTAGGCTTATAAATGCCCTCAGGCAGATAGCCTAGTACCTACCTATGAACCTATGAACTTATTACTCTGTTTGTGTACTGCTCTGCCCACTACCCTCTGAACACCATTGCTGTATTTGTGAACTGCCCCAGACTACTACTCCAGCCTCCTAGTCTTGGTATTACATGAACACACATCACTGGTAGAAAGTGTAAATTACATGCTTGTATATATTGGGAAGTAAAATCAACTGGCTAACCAAAGTATTAAAAATATGTGTGTGCGTGTGTGTGTGTGTGTGTGTGTGTGTGTGTGTGTGTGTGTGTGTGTGTGTGTGTGTGTGTGTGTGTGTGAGCATATTTGGGTGTTTTTCTAAGATACTGAATTATTTTTTATCTACCCTTAAAAATTGTTAAAAATCAAGTCCTACTGAGACTTCTTTTCAAGTCTGTTGTGATAACTTTTGCATCCATGGTTCTGGGATGAATAATGAAGACTGAAATAACATCTGGATTTTTGTTCATAATTCATTATACAAAATGGCAATAACAACAAGATAAGTTTCAGGTGCTGGATATGCCTAAATTGCCTAAATTGTGAAAAAGCTTTGAATGTATATTTTAGCTCAAAAGCTACTCTTGGCCCAGAAAGTAAGTGAAAACAAATATGGCATTACTGAATCATCACAAAACTGTTCAGTTTTAACAAATGTAAATAGTCCAAATGTTATCTTAGCAATCTACTGATTTTATTCATTTTGTATCTGTGATTCATGGACTAGCATGAGAAACAATTTGACCACAGTTCTCCCAGCTACAGCAACATTTGACTGCTTAGTCATTTTACAAACTATGGGCACTGAGTTTGGAACAGTTACAAAGAGTATGAATTGGCTGCTTAGCAGTTTGTGTCACGTAATCAGCACTGAAGCTTTAGTTTCCATTTCATTGCTTAGGTGCATATATATTTATTTACGTTACTATTTATTTATTTGTTTGTTTCTAGCAAACATCTTATCTTCTTACCTGAATATGACTTTTTAATTTGTTGAGGGAAACTGGGACTGGATAGATATTATGGTTTAAAATGTTCTTTGGAAGTTCAAATTTTTATCATGTCTCATTATAAGATTTGAAAGGGTTGTAGTGTCTAGTCAAAGTTGTATATCACAGCAAACTAAATCTCAGAACACACTTAGACTCACTAAGTTCCTATGTAAGCTTTCCAAACTCTATCATTATATATCCAAGCAACTAAGTCTAGCAGGAGATATACACCCCAACCAACACTCAGTCGACACTACCACTCCCACCTCAACCAAACCTAGCTCACATCCACCAGAGAAACAAATCACCCCTTCTCCTGCTCAACATTAATGTAAGAAGCATTGCAAAGAAAACTCATAATCGACACACTTTACAATCCCACCACTCCCCTGATATAGTAATATTAACAGAAACCTGGCTGAAACCTCATACTAATAGTAATGAAATCACACCCCCAGGCTATAATATCCTACATAAAGACAGACCAAACAAAAACCTTAACATTATAGGGGGATACAGACCACCTGGTAACAACAGTTCCAGTGTTGAAAACCTATTACAGTGGTGCTCCATTCATCTCCCCCAAGACACCATCATCATGGGAGACTACAATATTGATTGGCTCCTATGCTTCTCACAACAAAGTCCAACTATTCACATGAACCTCTACGGGTTCACCCAAACCATTACAGCTCCCACTTGAACCAACAAGGTCTCCAAACAAAAGTCCATACTAGACTGGATTCTAGTAAACACACCTCACCTAGTATTCCGCTCAGGCCATCTCCCTGATAACCTGAGTGACCACAGTCCTACAGTTCTCCTTTGCGATTGTATCCATCCAGCACACCAAACTACCTTCCGTACAATCAGGAATAAAAACCATTTTAATCCTGACAACTTCATCTCTGCCCTAAAATCTGCCACTGGGAACATCTCAAACATATACCCCTAGATGAGGCTGTCCACTCTTTTAACAACACCTTTCTTGATATTGTCAACATCCATGCACCACCAAGAAAGGTTAGAGTCAAGGCCAATTACGCACCCTGGCTAACCAAAAAAACAAATCTCTACTTAAAGCTAGAGATAAAGCCTGGTCACTGCACCATAACAATAAATTCAGTACCAGTAAACAAAACTTCCATGAACTTCGAAATAAAGCCAAAAAACAAATTAAAACGGACAAATCCAAGTACTACCTAAATATCCAAAACAAGCACCAAAAAAATCCACAAAAGTTCTGGTCCGCAGTAAAATACCTATTACAACCAGGTAATGTTGCTACTCCCACGTCAAAAACAACTAACAGCAATGAAAGCATAGCTACCCAGTTCAGTACCTTCTTCACAGAATCCATTCTAACTCTAGCCAACAATCAATCTAAGACCAATACCCCCCAGAATCAATCTATAGTACATCCTCACAAGACACCTCCACACCTCCACCCAATTCAAATTACATCCTGTATCCACCAACTGCATCAATAAACTTCTGACAAAACTAAAACCTGCATTAGCTGCCGACAACTTTCCTACAGACTATCTTAAAATCGCAGCAGAAACCATCTCCTATACTATAGCCATACTCATAAACAGATCAATAACCGAAGCACATGTGCCCTCTGTCTGGAAAATATCACACATGCTACCCCTTCACAAAGGTGGCACCTCATACAAACTTACTATCGCCCCATTGCCATTCTTTCACCCTTATCCAAGATCCTAGAAAGAATAGTACACACACAGCTCATGAAAACCTTATCTCATAAAACCTACTATCTAGTACTCAACATGGTTTTCATCCTGCACACAGTATAACTGCCCTACTGACCTTCACCAACAAAGTTAACCAACATAGAAACATCTCTCAATTTGTATCAGCCTTATTCCTTGACCTGTCTAAAGCCTTTGACATGGTCAACCACAACAAACACATTAATGTCCTTTCCTCCCTCATTATTAATATCACAACTCTTAACTGGTTCCAGAGCTACCTAGCAGATAGGCAACAAGCTGTTTGTTGGCAACAAACCCTCTTTCACACCCTCCATATCACTATAGGGGTCCCTCAAGGCTGCTTCCTTGGACCCCTCTTATTCTCACTCTTTACCAACCAGCTACACTCTGCAACCACCCATGCCACCATAATTCAATATGCTGATGACTCAACCCTGATCTGCGCAGCTCTGTCCTTCAGAATCCTCCAGACCTTTACCCAAGATGCCTTCTTATCAGTGGAAACCTGACTAACCAACTCCTAGCTGATACAAACCCCAACAAAACTAACCTCTTACTCTTCTGTCCCACTAGGATTGTGCCCCCCCAACCTTCAACATTTACTCTAAAAACAAAACCATTATAACTCCATACCCAAACCAAACTACTTGTAATTGACCACAATCTAACATTTGACCTCCATGTAGATGAAAACAATCAAAAAAGTCCACAAGAAGCTCAGCCTCCTATACAGATATGCCCAGTTTCTAACAAGTACTACAAGAATCCCCATGTCCAGGACCCACCTGCTATCTACACTTCTATATGCATCCCCTGTCCTTATCAACCTTCATAAATTAGACTTTAACAAACTTGAAGCCTGCTACAATAAAATAGCTAAATTTGCCACTAAATCACCATATAGGTCACATCACTGCCACTCCCTCAAACAGCTTAGTTGGCAGAAACTCCCACAACTCCTACACTTTAACCAGTTAAGCCTAGCCCATCAAATTCTACACCACCCAAACAAAACCCCACCCCTCAGAGATCTAATCCAGCTATAGTCTGCTCCTAGATCCCTCCACTCACACAATAAACATCTACTACAAGTTACTAGACCAAAAAACTCAGCTGGAGAAGGCCTTTTCTCCAACTATACTTCCAAACTGTGGAACACCCTACCTACTACTCTAGTCTCCATTACCTCATCAAAACAATTCAAATCATTCCTGAAAAATCACCTAGCAAACACCTGGCTCTGCCCCTGCATTCCCCCAGGATAGGCCACTCCCTAAATACTAACTCACTTTCTAATCCCTCTACATATCTGAATGTGACCTTTCTCTAAACTAATATTAGCTAACTGTACCTCCATGATAACAAATATTAACAAATTCACTGTATGTATTGCAAATGATACTTGTGCAGCTTTTTTACAGCTGTAATACCCCAAAAAGTATTGTTGATATAATGCACATTTAATACTTCTCTGATTTGTTTTTCTCCTAATGTATTAATTGCAGCTTTTCTCCCGGGGCCTCCACTGAAAAAGACACATGCCCAACTGGACTTTCCCGGTAAACAAATGTAAAAAAAAAAAATATTTATCACTTATCCATTTGGATCCATTTTCCATTTTGTCATTACTAATGATTCTGAGGTTGGGCAGCAAAGAGAAAACAGAAAATTTGAGAACTTCTATAAGTTAGTTTTTCTCAGAGTTAATATATTTGGAGATCAAGGATATTAAGCTGAATTTCACACATTCTGAGGTTGATAGATGGTGTAGCCACCTTGCCAAAACTCTTTTGTTATGTTATTTTATGTTACTTGTCATTACAATGATTTGTGTTATGCTACGGGCCATCCTGTTTGAGTTGATCAGTGGATCGTTCAAGGACAGATCTTTTAATCAAAGGATTACTTACTAGCTCTGGGTCATGTGAGGGTCAGGACCAACACTGCACAGTAACCTTAACTTGATATAACATACAACCTCAATACAGGTTATTAATATTCAATTAAATAGTCACTTGTTCAAGTCGTACATGATAGACCTTATATCTCTCTTTTTTTCTTGAGATCTGTATTTTAGACATGATTTTTATAAATCTTCATGTCTTGACAAAATGAGATTCAGTGTTTCATTAGGAACCCTTTCTTCTACATTAGCAGGTAGACAGTGCACAGATACAATGGGCACATATTTGATATAAGCCTTTCTAATCACATGTGAGACCTTTCAGTAGTTTTCATTCTTGAATGATATTATCCTAGATAAAGTGTCTATGTATGAGATAAGCTGAGTTGGGCCTTCCTATGTTGGTACATGTACCAGAACATCTACAAATGTTATGCATACCAGGGCATAACTAAAAAGTTAAGCATAGTGGTGATGAATTTCATACCCCAGATGATACTAAGGTGGCTTACTTGTTAAGAAGGAAATGAGAGTTTGAATTCCATATCTGTCTGAAAATCAGTGGAATTTATATCACGTATCTTATGTGGAACACTGCCACCAAAGCCACTTGTATGTTTTACTTATTATCATCAGCCCTGATGATGCTGCAGCTCAGACTAAGGGGAATTTTCCCTCCCCAATGATCTTGTTTAAAAAGAATAAATGTGTTTATACCTAGTGATGCTCACCAAACAACTTTTAAAATCAGTGAGAACTACCTACTGAAACACGTCAAAGTCTCACCCTGGCTTTAGAGCTCATGATCGCAGCAGTCTGAGTACCGCCTACTGACACACATCAGGGTATCGCCCTGGCTTTAGAGCTCATGATCAAAGCAGTCAGGATCTACTAGTTATCATTTTAATCATTATTTTAACCTCTTTTGATGGGTAAAGACGATGCACCTGTCAATAAATGTACACCAGTGGGAAGGTAACACTAAATAAAAAAATGGCAACAATGCACATCCAATATCATGTCCATTCTATACCCCAATTAATTGTACTACAACAAATTTATAATTTAGCACTAAAGATGATTAGAGGCTGGATGTCTATAGGTGATAACTGACATTATTTCTTACTTATTTCCTTGGAGATTGGTGTAATGGTTGGAGTAGAGGGTAGTATAATGGTTAAGGTGTTTGACTCAAAGACACAGGGTTTGATTCTCACCTTTGAAAGGGAAATTAGATAAGCTTAAAATGGCCGACAGGAGTTAACTAGCCTAATACGTGCCTGTGAACACAGAGGTTTAATATTGTTTACTCAGTTAGTGGGTTACATGTTTGGGCGAAGAAATGTACCTAACTGTTTCACCTGACATGCAACCCTAATTAATAAACAGTATCATCACCCACCAAAAAAAAAAAAAAATTACTTCTTAAAACAATTTTCTGTATTCCTAGTATGGCAAACAGGTAGTTGAAAATGGGGGTGTTTTAGTCTATTACAAGCCTTGACATAGAACTAATGTGCCTATAGTTTGATTTAAATTCTTTCTTTTTGCTTTGATTGTTACTTATTTAATTTATGGTATTGATTATATATTCATGTACTACATCTTCCTGACATTAGCATGTGAATACAGTTGTATATGTACTATGCACACACACACACACACACACACACACACACACACACACACACATATATATATATATATATATATATATATATATATATATATATATATATATATATATATATATACATACATAGATATAGAGTTGATAGATAGGTATATTACATAAATATGTTTGTAAAAATGTGACAACCCACATTGTTAACTTTTACAATATCAAACCTGTTTTGTAACTATTTCACACAATTCTAGTGATTCGCAGTAAAATACTGAGCAGATTGTGTCAAACAATCTCATCTTAACCAAAAAAAAAAACATTTGAGAAGCTATATATATATATATATATATATATATATGTATCGTGTGAAGTCATCAAACTGACATATCAGAAGACAGCCGATAAAGCATACTTGTCAATGATTTAAAACTGTATAGCTCATCAGATGAGGAACTGAAAGCACAACTGCAAGTAGTCAAAACTTTTTCAGATGATAGAAGACTGTCACTTGGTCTTGATAACTGTGCAGTAGCAACCTTTAAAAAGGAAAGGTACAGCACCAAGAAAACATCCGTTGGGACAAGAATGTGATATAAAGGAACTTGAGCTATAAGGAGTGTATACATATCTGAGAATTGATGAAGGGTCAACAATAAAACATGAACAAATGCAAATAAAACTTAGTAAGGAATATTTTAGAAGACTTAAATTAATCCTGAAAACAGCATTGACATATAGGAACAAAATTCAGGGTATAAACCAATTTGCTCTTCCTGTCCTAACTTAAAAGTTTTGGAGTGATTGACTGACCCCAAAAGGTGCTGAATAGATTAAAGAGGAAAACAAGAAAGATGCTTCTATAAAGGGCCAAGGAATGAGGTTATCTAGGCTAACAGTGACAGATGAGCATTTTAATAAAGAACTAGATTCCTTTTGTATGGATCTAATGGTTAGGGGATAGAGTAAAAGGGAGATAGATGAAAATTTGAAGGATATATATATAAGATGAGAGGTGATGAAGCTAGACCATACTTTTCAGAACCAGTTGGTTTAGCACAAGAGACAGAAAGAGATTATGGTATTAGTCTCCTTTTGGATTTTACTAGTGATTCAAGAAATGTCATGCAGAAATTATAAAAAGACATTGGCAGGTGTTATTAACTAATGAAGCTACAAGAGAAATAGTAAGGAATACCCTAAAGTTAAATATAAAAACTGCAAATCCCTTAAGAGGAAGTTGTGTTATCTGAAAGACACTTCGGAAATAGTGATGACTGAGTATAATGAACATGTATTTAGTACAAGTCCCTGTGGACGCTGCAATTATTGCAGTTTTATACAAACAGAAGGAGTGTTTATACATCCGGACTCAGTGAGGTGACATTTCTTTAAGCTAATAGCAGATTGTGGCACCAGTCACATAGTGTATCTAGCAAGCTGCCAAATATGCAGTAGGTTTTTTGTAGGAAAAACAGATAGGAGATCTGCGTAGCAGAATACATGAGCATGTTTACAATATTAGGATTGGAACACCAAATAATGCTTTAGCCAAGCATGTTAGAGACACTGTGAATCTCACTGCTTTAAGTTTATGGTAGTGAATAAGAAAATGTCACTATGAGGCAGAGGGACGTAAGAAATAAATCAGAGATTAATGAATCAGAATGGATTATTAAGTTACAAGCGACTGAAGGGAGTGGTGTCAATGACAGGATTCCTATCAAACCCCATCTGAAAGCAAGAAGTCATCGGTAAGGTTTTGATTTTTTATGAACTAAATGTAAACAATGCTTGTTGCCAGGCATTCACTGCAAACTAAATGAGAATAATGTTCTGATATATGTTTTGTGATAGGCTATTTTTTGGCATCAAGTTTGAGTTAATTGAGTTGGATTGATGTCTTTTAACGTGATAAGCATAAAATAAAGTGTTTTAGAACTGTTAAATATCTCTGATGAAGCAACAAGCAGAGTTGTGAAAGTGATTACCATTTTTATTATTTTATATGAAGTAAAGATATATGTTTTAACCGCTTTTATTGTAATTTCCATTGTTGAATAGTGCATGTTCAGCCATGTGTTGACTCCATTTGCTATTGGATTGTTTACATACAAGTTTTGGAGGGGAGCATTTACTGCCTTGCTTGTAGCAGTTAGTTTTGTAATAACAGATAAAGTCTTACAACAAAAACACAGATTGGTAATGGAAAAGAAGGGGAGAAATCGAAAACCATCATGGAAGTATCGAATAGAGAAAACTATAAAGCAGTTAAGACAAGAAGTGTCACTGTTAGAAGAGTATAGAAGAGGGAGCATATCAACAAAAATACTAGATTTTCCATCTCGCATTAGTATTAATTAAATTGTCTAGTAATAGTCCTGTGGTAATCCATTTATAAATATGTATATCTAGGTTTAAAGTTTTGGTAAAGTGGATTTATTTATAAGGAGAAATAAATAAAATTAAGTTGTCTCATGGCAAACAGTTCATTTCACAATCACGTTTAAACTACAGTTCATAATTTTAGTAACTGTTTAACAACAACTTTCTATAGCTCAAGATGCTACTTACAGTTCAGTTTTAAGCCTTCAAAATTCCTTTCCACTCAGCAGGCGATATAGCAGTATATTAGAGTACTGAATTTTTACCAGTGCATTTAAAATTGTATTTTTCTAAACTACTGCCTTCTTGTTGTGTTTGCTGTTTGGAATACTGATGAATTTGATCATTTCCTGCACTTTTGGCAGATTTATTGTTAAAGATGGGTATTTCTTGAACTTCAGGTTCATATTGTGATTTAAGAGCCCAGGGGGGTTAGTGCTGCTCTCTGGTGTTAGACAAGGATAGCCAGGTCAAACTCTTAAATTGTACTAGTTCTGATTGGCCAGGGGATATTTTACTTGTTTACTGGTTGTGTGGGTCTCTATAAAGGCAACGTTTTTAAATGGAGCTTGGTCCATTTCTGCAAAGCTTAAACATGTTTCTTAACCACACCACTGATTACAGACACTTCAGTGTGAATCTTGTGTCATCCATCATGGTATAAGTACTTTAATTTAATAAATGACACTTTTTTTCCAAGTTAAATATAAGCACTGCTGTTATTTCAATGCATTTCCTGCTGTGTTTTTACATGCTAAATTATTTTAGAGTGCTATAATTTTTACTACTGCATTTAAAAAGTATTTATCTGCACTGTAGTCTTCTCGCTGTGTCTGTTATTTGGAATACTGTTAAATTTGATAATGTCCTGCAGTTTATGCAGCTTTATTGTTTAAGTTGGTTATTTCTTGCACCTCATGTCCATTTTGTGATTTAATAGCCTAGAAGGGTTAGTTTTACTCTCTGACATCAGTGATGGATAGTTTTGTCAAATTCTATGGTGTAAATCAATTAAAAAGCCTTAGATTATGCTTGCTGTGATTGGCCAGGGACCATTTTAGTTGTTTGCTAGTTATTTTGGGCCTCTGGAAAGGCATTATGTTTGCATGAAACTTTGCTCTGTGCAGCAGGTTTTAGCAGTGCCTGATATTTTCTGTATAAAACCACATTCAGACTTCCCTTTTCCATGGCTGTGCAACGACAACTAGTTTGCACAAAGACAAGCATTATCCCAAGTGTTCTAGAGTAGTACTCTCATTATCATTCGGTACTCCCCCATCGACCCATGGATTACCTAAAAAGGGATGCTAACCTCAGCATGGGCTTTCTTACTATCTCTGCAGCCAGCTTGGTGGATATGGGTGTCATGAGGCAATGTAACAATTGCTTTATGTTTACTGACAACCAACTTATTTGTAAGCAAACTGATAAGTTATGTGATAGATACATCTTCAAAATGTCACTGGAGGCAAAGTTCTCCCACACAAACAGTCATAATATCAATTGGACTGCCAGAATTGCACACATTACATCTGCCACAAACAGTATGAATCAAACACACAGGCCCAAATATGCTGAGGCACTTAAAAGTAATCTTTTTCAACCCCAATAACCTCCCAGATATTGGACCTACAACAAATATCCCCAGCAGCCCTTAATGCTTCCCACCAAAATAACACCCACCATAATATATACAGCCACATTTCATGGAGCCTCATCTTCAAAGCCCATAAGGCAAGGCACAACAAAATCCCATATTTTAGTTATAGGAGATTCCATTGTGAGAAACACAGATGTGCCACTCACCAAGTTGAGTAAGGAGAAAGTCTTGGTTAGCTGGCTATCAGAGGCCACTATCCACCAGATTACACACGCATACACACACACTCACATACTTGAACAAATACCAGTATCACACAGTCATAGTCCATGTAGGTGTAGATGACCTGAGACATACCTCCCTGAACTATATGAAGAGATATATTACAGAACTCTTAGACTATGTGTCCCAGGCTGGTATGAGCCTATTAATGACCAACATTCTACCTTCACCAGACATAATGCCACAATATGAACCCTAGATGATTGACTTTAATAATTTACTTAACTTCTGGTGTCTTTCCAAGAAGGTACAATATTTGTCAGTATGGGAGGATATGGTCAGCAGACCATGCTGCTTTCTCAAATATGATCTGCACCTGTCTCTTTTTTAGGCTTTGGAATGTTGGTTAAAATATTGTCATCCTCCAGAGTGCCTTTTTTAGGCAAAGCCAAAATGCAAACCTTACAACATAACTAAACCAACTCTAGGAATCTAAAGGTATTACTGCTCAATTCCGGCAGTCTAAACAAGAATCTCCAGTCTCAAGCTCTTCTTACCCTAGAGAATGCAGAATGCGTGCAGTTACTCAGACATGGTTCAAAGCTGCAAAGAATATCACAATAGTGCAGGGATACAATGCCGTCCACACATTTAAACCAGCTACTGCACAGGCAAGGGTTATGGGTGGAGGTGTCTCGATCTACATCAATAACAACCACACATCAACGATGGTCAAACAGGAGGAAGTGCTTGAGCTTCTCCATGTCCAAATTACTACAGGCAAAATCCCATACAATAGTCTTGCAAGGTAAAGGTCACCCTTTATGACCCAGAAAACCCATAACTCATACTTAAACTTACTGAAGACACTTACCATTCAACCCAATACCACATTCATGAGTGGCTTTAACTACCGCACAAAAAACTAGGAATCATACATGACCCTAAACTTGCAAGCCCAGAGATTCCTGGACTTTGTAAATACAAACACACGACACCAGATGATCCGTATGCCTAAACTTGCTGAATTTGGCCACACAAACATGAGAGAATGCTTTACCCTCTCCTCAGTGTAATGCTCTGTCTAGTAAGGTCAGAATATAAAGCTGTCTCCTTTGAAATAAAAATAAAACCTGGGATCCCAACTAACCCCTTAGCATTTATGAACTATTGTAAGAGAAACTTCTTATTATTAAGTAATGACCTGTCAAAATTTCAAACCCACTTAAACCCTTAGAACACACCTGCTTACATAGATATGTTCACATAATTCCTGTACAATAATGTTAACAGAAGCACAGAGACAGTTGTGCCTACCAGGAATAAGCTCAGAATAAACTCAAAAAAAGAAGCAACCTCCCTGGTAGAATCCCAATATCAATAGGCTGTACAACATAAGGAAATTAGCAAAAAATTAACGTAAAACAACTAGCATAATAAAAACTCTCTCATCCATCTAAAAAAAAAAAAAAAAAAAAACCTAAGAGCACAAATCAAGTCTACCAAAGCAAATTTTGATGTAAACAATGCTCTTCTTTGCAAAGGACAACCATAAGGCTTTCTTTAGCTATGTCTGAAATCTGAAAGGTAGCACACAGCAGTCTGCAGAACTATAAATGTAAATGTAATGACCTACATGGAGCCAGAAGATACAGCAACTCTGAAGGCTGACAAATTCAGCTCCAATTTTAACCCCCAGCCACCATGTGTGTAATTCCTATGTATATCTAGGTTTAAAGTTTTGGTAAAGTGGATTTATTTATAAGGAGAAATAAATAAAATTAAGTTGTCTCATGGCAAACAGTTCATTTCACAATCACGTTTAAACTACAGTTCATAATTTTAGTAACTGTTTAACAACAACTTTCTATAGCTCAAGATGCTACTTACAGTTCAGTTTTAAGCCTTCAAAATTCCTTTCCACTCAGCAGGCGATATAGCAGTATATTAGAGTACTGAATTTTTACCAGTGCATTTAAAATTGTATTTTTCTAAACTACTGCCTTCTTGTTGTGTTTGCTGTTTGGAATACTGATGAATTTGATCATTTCCTGCACTTTTGGCAGATTTATTGTTAAAGATGGGTATTTCTTGAACTTCAGGTTCATATTGTGATTTAAGAGCCCAGGGGGGTTAGTGCTGCTCTCTGGTGTTAGACAAGGATAGCCAGGTCAAACTCTTAAATTGTACTAGTTCTGATTGGCCAGGGGATATTTTACTTGTTTACTGGTTGTGTGGGTCTCTATAAAGGCAACGTTTTTAAATGGAGCTTGGTCCATTTCTGCAAAGCTTAAACATGTTTCTTAACCACACCACTGATTACAGACACTTCAGTGTGAATCTTGTGTCATCCATCATGGTATAAGTACTTTAATTTAATAAATGACACTTTTTTTCCAAGTTAAATATAAGCACTGCTGTTATTTCAATGCATTTCCTGCTGTGTTTTTACATGCTAAATTATTTTAGAGTGCTATAATTTTTACTACTGCATTTAAAAAGTATTTATCTGCACTGTAGTCTTCTCGCTGTGTCTGTTATTTGGAATACTGTTAAATTTGATAATGTCCTGCAGTTTATGCAGCTTTATTGTTTAAGTTGGTTATTTCTTGCACCTCATGTCCATTTTGTGATTTAATAGCCTAGAAGGGTTAGTTTTACTCTCTGACATCAGTGATGGATAGTTTGTCAAATTCTATGGTGTAAATCAATTAAAAAGCCTTAGATTATGCTTGCTGTGATTGGCCAGGGACCATTTTAGTTGTTTGCTAGTTATTTTGGGCCTCTGGAAGGCATTATGTTTGCATGAAACTTTGCTCTGTGCAGCAGGTTTTAGCAGTGCCTGATATTTTCTGTATAAAACCACATTCAGACTTCCCTTTTCCATGGCTGTGCAACGACAACTAGTTTGCACAAAGACAAGCATTATCCCAAGTGTTCTAGAGTAGTACTCTCATTATCATTCGGTACTCCCCCATCGACCCATGGATTACCTAAAAAGGGATGCTAACCTCAGCATGGGCTTTCTTACTATCTCTGCAGCCAGCTTGGTGGATATGGGTGTCATGAGGCAATGTAACAATTGCTTTATGTTTACTGACAACCAACTTATTTGTAAGCAAACTGATAAGTTATGTGATAGATACATCTTCAAAATGTCACTGGAGGCAAAGTTCTCCCACACAAACAGTCATAATATCAATTGGACTGCCAGAATTGCACACATTACATCTGCCACAAACAGTATGAATCAAACACACAGGCCCAAATATGCTGAGGCACTTAAAAGTAATCTTTTTCAACCCCAATAACCTCCCAGATATTGGACCTACAACAAATATCCCCAGCAGCCCTTAATGCTTCCCACCAAAATAACACCCACCATAATATATACAGCCACATTTCATGGAGCCTCATCTTCAAAGCCCATAAGGCAAGGCACAACAAAATCCCATATTTTAGTTATAGGAGATTCCATTGTGAGAAACACAGATGTGCCACTCACCAAGTTGAGTAAGGAGAAAGTCTTGGTTAGCTGGCTATCAGAGGCCACTATCCACCAGATTACACACGCATACACACACACTCACATACTTGAACAAATACCAGTATCACACAGTCATAGTCCATGTAGGTGTAGATGACCTGAGACATACCTCCCTGAACTATATGAAGAGATATATTACAGAACTCTTAGACTATGTGTCCCAGGCTGGTATGAGCCTATTAATGACCAACATTCTACCTTCACCAGACATAATGCCACAATATGAACCCTAGATGATTGACTTTAATAATTTACTTAACTTCTGGTGTCTTTCCAAGAAGGTACAATATTTGTCAGTATGGGAGGATATGGTCAGCAGACCATGCTGCTTTCTCAAATATGATCTGCACCTGTCTCTTTTTTAGGCTTTGGAATGTTGGTTAAAATATTGTCATCCTCAGAGTGCCTTTTTTAGGCAAAGCCAAAATGCAAACCTTACAACATAACTAAACCAACTCTAGGAATCTAAAGGTATTACTGCTCAATTCCGGCAGTCTAAACAAGAATCTCCAGTCTCAAGCTCTTCTTACCCTAGAGAATGCAGAATGCGTGCAGTTACTCAGACATGGTTCAAAGCTGCAAAGAATATCACAATAGTGCAGGGATACAATGCCGTCCACACATTTAAACCAGCTACTGCACAGGCAAGGGTTATGGGTGGAGGTGTCTCGATCTACATCAATAACAACCACACATCAACGATGGTCAAACAGGAGGAAGTGCTTGAGCTTCTCCATGTCCAAATTACTACAGGCAAAATCCCATACAATAGTCTTGCAAGGTAAAGGTCACCCTTTATGACCCAGAAAACCCATAACTCATACTTAAACTTACTGAAGACACTTACCATTCAACCCAATACCACATTCATGAGTGGCTTTAACTACCGCACAAAAAACTAGGAATCATACATGACCCTAAACTTGCAAGCCCAGAGATTCCTGGACTTTGTAAATACAAACACACGACACCAGATGATCCGTATGCCTAAACTTGCTGAATTTGGCCACACAAACATGAGAGAATGCTTTACCCTCTCCTCAGTGTAATGCTCTGTCTAGTAAGGTCAGAATATAAAGCTGTCTCCTTTGAAATAAAAATAAAACCTGGGATCCCAACTAACCCCTTAGCATTTATGAACTATTGTAAGAGAAACTTCTTATTATTAAGTAATGACCTGTCAAAATTTCAAACCCACTTAAACCCTTAGAACACACCTGCTTACATAGATATGTTCACATAATTCCTGTACAATAATGTTAACAGAAGCACAGAGACAGTTGTGCCTACCAGGAATAAGCTCAGAATAAACTCAAAAAAAGAAGCAACCTCCCTGGTAGAATCCCAATATCAATAGGCTGTACAACATAAGGAAATTAGCAAAAAATTAACGTAAAACAACTAGCATAATAAAAACTCTCTCATCCATCTAAAAAAAAAAAAAAAAAAAAACCTAAGAGCACAAATCAAGTCTACCAAAGCAAATTTTGATGTAAACAATGCTCTTCTTTGCAAAGGACAACCATAAGGCTTTCTTTAGCTATGTCTGAAATCTGAAAGGTAGCACACAGCAGTCTGCAGAACTATAAATGTAAATGTAATGACCTACATGGAGCCAGAAGATACAGCAACTCTGAAGGCTGACAAATTCAGCTCCAATTTTAACCCCCCAGCCACCACTCAGGAAATACAACTGAACACAACTCCACTCAGTACCACCAAGAAGCAGATTTTAAATGCACTTTCCAAGACCAACAACACCACATTTATAGGTCCCAATAATATCCCAGGATTCCTCCTAAACAGCATGAAACAAGACCTATCAGCATGATCACAAACCCTTTTAGCTTTTATCATCTTTTATTTTCACACCTGAAAGTCTAAAACTGTTTCAAAAGTATTTTCTTAATGGCACGAGCTTACTCAAGTTTTCACAACAGCCTGGTTTCACTTTGAATAACTCATGAGAAATGAAGTGCTACCTGACCTCTAACCCCTCCAGAACTATGAAATTAAGGGAACTTTTGAATGGAACATTAAAATGGACATTATTGAAAGGTTTCGCAGACTTCTTTACATTAATCATCAAGTTTAGAAATGATTTTGTAAGTTAAAAAAACATGATTTTAATTTTTTTACTCAACATTACTACTTCAGTGAAAAAAAGAAGCTTCTGCTTTAAGGCAACTTGTTACAGAAACTGCAAGACTGGGGGGATATGATACACAAGGGAAACGATCCCCGAAGGTGGATTACTGAAAAGCAACCTTTATAAACCATATAATGCTGCTCTAAAGGGATTATGTGAAAACTTCATTAATAAGGTCAGTATACATTTTAAGTTACAGAAAGTTTTATTTATTTTTGAATACATATTGCTTCCCCATCCTCATTTTAAACAGCAACTTTACTAAGTATTAAAACATCTGTAAGAAATAAACTGCTGCATGACTTCTTTTTTTATAAGCTATTAAACAAAGTATAAGCTGTTAGTACATTGTTTGAATGAAAATGACATAAATTTAACAGGTTTTGTTTACAAAAATGTAAATATCATACCAGCTTTGTAACAGACACCTCAGAAGCTTATCCTATATTATGTCATGATGATATTAGAAATGGATGTGCATGTTTAAGCTTACATACTCGCATTTGATTGTAACTATATTGAAAAGGTGAAGTTTAGATGTATATATGTATGTGGTCACATAGTTCTGTGGAGAGAAGTATAAAGTTCTGTAGGAATGTGTGGAGCTGAAGGGGGAGTCCACACATAAACTAGAAATCCCTTGTTAATATAGCTTGCATAAAAATAAATAACATGTTTAACCTATTGACAACATAATATGATATACGACTGCCTATAATTGATTAAATCTAAACACAGGTAAATAAGTTTATTTCACCAACAGTTTAATTCTGGTTTACCCAGCTAACATTGTCAGTAATAAAGATAACACTTATTTCAGATACTTTATATTGGTATGTTTGATAACATTAACATGAACAGCAAGTGTTTATACATAAGATACAGGATTAAGTAATAGGTAACCAACCCACATACCCTAAATTACAGTTCAGCAATAAATAATAATAATCAATGCAGTATATTATGTATATAGTTATTAGTTATTTTGTAGATAGGATATTTCAAAGTTTTACAATTAGAGGAATCATGTTTTAAGAAAGTAATGAATAACACATTAGTAAGTAAGTAATATGAACACACTTACAAAGAAATAAGACAAATTTTATAAGTAAAGTGGCTTCCTATCTCAAATGTGATTTTATAAGATTAAGCTATTTTTTAATTCTCTATTATGTCTGTTAGAAACACTGCTTATATAGTTAGAGTGTCTTCTATTTTACTCATGAAGTTTTATTTTATCTTCATAAGTAGTAGCAAATATTTGTGATAAGGTAGAGCTATGGGGCTGTTAACATGTGGTTTGTAAGAAATCTTTATCAAACCAGGATTTTTTTTATTCCACACTAGAGGATAAAATGTTTTTAACTTAGATTTTTTTAATACTAGTTTTAGAATGTTTGTCCATAACAAGTTGTACATATATTAGATCTGTATTCATTGTACTAAATCATTGTTCATTAGTTTTTAAACCATTTGTTTTTAAAGATGCCAAGAAATAAATCTCTTTTGCCAAATGTTGATGGGTTGAATAACCCTTTAAAAAGAAACTGTTTAAAATAAGTATTTAACATTACACAAAGCAGTTATTGTGTTCTTGCCAGAAACATATCTCTTGACTGAAAATTTAGGCAGATTGCAAATATAAGACTATTTAATTCTAGTAATCTCTCATTTTAGATCAATGCATTCTTATCCTTTGGAAGAAAACACAAGGTTTGCCTAAAATAGTTAACATTTATTCTGGTAAGAATGGTATTGTGGGATTAGTGGTAATAGAAATAGATAAAAACATTACACTCTCATAAATATTTACTGGATTTCTGGAATATTATCTAAAACAGCCAAGAAGTATCTAGACAGTATGACAAAAAGAAATGTGGTGATAGCTGGAGACTTTAATTGTATTTTATCAGGTAAAGACACCACTAATGAGAAAAGATTCAGACTATCTTTTACAGCAAAACATTTGAATCACTATACAGGTTTAACGAATACAAGGGATATTTTAGATTTAAAACTACAAACCTCTTTAAAGTATGCACACTATTCCTTTAGATATGGAGCACAAATCAATATTGATAATGTTTTTTATCAAATTAACTTTATTCAAAAACAGAAGCTGTATTAATGGTCTTGTGTTCTTTGTCTGACCATAATGCCATTACATTAACTGTAACATTTAGCTAAAATATCTTAATTCATTGTCAGAGCTTACCTGCATACATAATTACAATAAAAGGCTTTAATGATTGTTATTTAAGATAAATTAATAAATTCATGGAATTTACTAACAATGGGGAGGTGGCAGATGCTAAATTATTGGACACCCATAAACCCTATTTATTGGATAAGTTAAACACTGGTATATATCTAAAATAAAATAATGGGACTAGGACTTAACTACTCTCCAATCTAATAAAGATAAATTAAAGTTAAACTTAAAACCTAATGACAAAGTTGCACACATGGAGTTAAAAAAGCTGAAGCAGAAATATTAGAAAATACTTCAAGACAAGGTCTCAATCAATCTGGAAAAACTTAAACTACAGTCTTAGTCAGTAAACCTAAAGAATCTACATAGAATAGCCATTAGATCAAAAATATGAATAAAATAAATCAAATTAAAGAGATTGCATATAAAGAGGGGAAACAAAACATAAAAATAATGAATATAAACACCATATTACAACGTTTTAGTACATATTATGGAAACAATTATAATAAAATAGAGACAAACTTAGATAAGAAAAAAATAATTGATAATGTTTTGAAGGAAAATATACATCATGAGTTTTAAAAACCTTATTAAACATATTTAAGAAGTGTAAAGCTTTGCTAATATTTCTCCCCTTGGAGATAGTCTAAAATTGCACTTAATTTAAAATCAGATGAAGATCCTGTATCATGTACCTCTTATGGCTTTATCTCATTTTTGAATATAGACAGCAAAATGTTCATGTCTATACTAGCAAAAAGGCTTAACCATATACTCCTGGGTTTGAAAAAGGAAAGATCAAGCTGGCTTTACAATAAAAAGAAGAGTACAAGACTATATTACATTTTGTTCATTAATTGATATAATAAATAAGAAAAAAAAGAACTCTCAATAATAAGTCTAGATATTGGTAAAGCTTTTGATTCGGTGAACTGGTCTTAATTATTTAAAATGTTAAATGAATATAACTTTTCCTCTAGTTTTACAACATTAATTAAAATACTTTAAACAATTCAGTACCTTTTGTCAAAGTAAGTTCTTTTCTATCTAGACCCTTTAATATAGCAAAAGGTATGAAATGAGGATACCCTCTTTCCCTTTTATTACTTGCTCTAACTATAGACCTACTAGCTAACTATACAAGATCTAACATGATATTAAAGGTTATAAAATAAATGAAGACTTTTCATCAAGTATCCAGCTTTTTGCTGAATTGCTGTTGACATGTAGTGACATAGAACACTTGTTAGATCATTTAGTCATGCCTTGGATTACTTTGAAAAAGTTTCAGGTGTGAAATTTAATAACAAAAACTAAAACATTGCCTATAAACAAAAAAAAAACACTTTTTTAAAATCACATAAAAAATTTAACTGGAAAAATTGTCAAACTAAATATTTAGGTAGCACTACTGAATCTAAAAAACAAAGATTCCATATTTATAAATTATAAAAACTTAATGGATGAAATCACAAAGTTAACAGACAATTAGAATAAGCTATTCTTTATAATGGAAGATAGCCTCACCCTGATTAAAATGATAATTTTACTAAAAAATCTTGTACTACAGTCAATCATTAATTCTCCCTCCTCTAAAAAAATTATAAGAGTTTGGGGCATGGCCAAGATACCAGTCTAATAGTAGCAGAAATCCATAGCTCTGCTTAGACTTTAATATCCTGACAGGAAATATACTTAAATTTTTAGAAAAAGCTAACTAAAAGTATACTAAAAGTTAGATTAACATAGACTCTTTATTATTTTCTAAAAATTAATACATAGTCAAGAGAATGTTTTAAATTATTCCTGTCAAGAAGTTTTCTACTGGAGATCTCAAGATGAGCAACTCAAAGAACCCACACCAGGAGAGTGCAGTGAAGAAAGAACTACATCTTATAATAACAAACATCCAAGAACTGTCACTAAAAACATGAGCAACGTGAAGAACCCACACCAGGAGAGTGCAGTGAAGAAAGAACTACATCTTATAACAACAAACATCCAAGAACTGTCACTAAAAACATGAGCAACGTGAAGAACCCACACCAGGAGAGTGCAGTGAAGAAAGAACTACATCTTATAACAACAAACATCCAAGAACTGTCACTAAAAACATGAGCAACGTGAAGAACCCACACCAGGAGAGTGCAGTGAAGAAAGAACTACATCTTATAATAACAAACATCCAAGAACTGTCACTAAAAACATGAGCAACTCGAAGAACCCACACCAGGAGAGTGCAGTGAAGAAAGAACTACATCTTATAACAACAAACATCCAAGAACTGTCACTAAAAACATGAGCAACGTGAAGAACCCACACCAGGAGAGTGCAGTGAAGAAAGAACTACATCTTATAACAACAAACATCCAAGAACTGCCACTAAAAACATGAGCAACGTGAAGAACCCACACCAGGAGAGTGCAGTGAAGAAAGAACTACATCTTATAATAACAAACATCCAAGAACTGTCACTAAAAACATGAGCAACGTGAAGAACCCACACCAGGAGAGTGCAGTGAGGAAAGAACTACATCTTATAATAACAAACATCCAAGAACTGTCACTAAAAACATGAGCAACGTGAAGAACCCACACCAGGAGAGTGCAGTGAAGAAAGAACTACATCTTATAACAACAAACATCCAAGAACTGTCACTAAAAACATGAGCAACGTGAAGAACCCACACCAGGAGAGTGCAGTGAAGAAAGAACTACATCTTATAACAACAAACATCCAAGAACTGTCACTAAAAACATGAGCAACGTGAAGAACCCACACCAGGAGAGTGCAGTGAAGAAAGAACTACATCTTATAATAACAAACATCCAAGAACTGTCACTAAAAACATGAGCAACGTGAAGAACCCACACCAGGAGAGTGCAGTGAAGAAAGAACTACATCTTATAACAACAAACATCCAAGAACTGTCACTAAAAACATGAGCAACGTGAAGACCCCACACCAGGAGAGTGCAGTGAAGAAAGAACTACATCTTATAACAACAAACATCCAAGAACTGTCACTAAAAACATGAGCAACGTGAAGAACCCACACCAGGAGAGTGCAGTGAAGAAAG
Organism: Protopterus annectens; assembly: GCF_019279795.1. Classification (NCBI taxonomy): domain Eukaryota; kingdom Metazoa; phylum Chordata; order Ceratodontiformes; family Protopteridae; genus Protopterus; species Protopterus annectens. Next base: position 1,084,342,791 of record NC_056725.1, read on the forward strand.
AACTACATCTTATAACAACAAACATCCAAGAACTGTCACTAAAAACATGAGCAACGTGAAGAACCCACACCAGGAGAGTGCAGTGAAGAAAGAATGACATCTTATAATAACAAACATCCAAGAACTGTCACTAAAAACATGAGCAACGTGAAGAACCCACACCAGGAGAGTGCAGTGAAGAAAGAACTACATCTTATAACAACAAACATCCAAGAACTGTCACTAAAAACATGAGCAACTCGAAGAACCCACACCAGGAGAGTGCAGTGAAGAAAGAACTACATCTTATAACAACAAACATCCAAGAACTGTCACTAAAAACATGAGCAACTCGAAGAACCCACACCAGGAGAGTGCAGTGAAGAAAGAACTACCTCTTATAACAACAAACATCCAAGAACTGTCACTAAAAACATGAGCAACGTGAAGAACCCACACCAGGAGAGTGCAGTGAAGAAAGAACTACATCTTATAATAACAAACATCCAAGAACTGTCACTAAAAACATGAGCAACGTGAAGAACCCACACCAGGAGAGTGCAGTGAAGAAAGAACTAGATCTTATAATAACAAACATCCAAGAACTGTCACTAAAAACATGAACAACGTGAAGAACCCACACCAGGAGAGTGCAGTGAAGAAAGAACTAGATCTTATAATAACAAACATCCAAGAACTGTCACTAAAAACATGAACAACGTGAAGAACCCACACCAGGAGAGTGCAGTGAAGAAGGAACTACATCTTATAACAACAAACATCCAAGAACTGTCACTAAAAACATGAGCAACGTGAAGAACCCACACCAGGAGAGTGCAGTGAAGAAAGAACTACATCTTATAATAACAAACATCCAGGAACTGTCACTAAAAACATGAGCAACGTGAAGAACCCACACCAGGAGAGTGCAGTGAAGAAAGAACTACATCTTATAATAACAAACATCCAAGAACTGTCACTAAAAACATGAGCAACGTGAAGAACCCACACCAGGAGAGTGCAGTGAAGAAAGAACTACATCTTATAATAACAAACATCCAAGAACTGTCACTAAAAACATGAGCAACGTGAAGAACCCACACCAGGAGAGTGCAGTGAAGAAAGAACTACATCTTATAATAACAAACATCCAAGAACTGTCACTAAAAACATGAGCAACGTGAAGAACCCACACCAGGAGAGTGCAGTGAAGAAAGAACTACATCTTATAACAACAAACATCCAAGAACTGTCACTAAAAACATGAGCAACGTGAAGAACCCACACCAGGAGAGTGTAGTGAAGAAAGAACTACATCTTATAACAACAAACATCCAAGAACTGTCACTAAAAACATGAGCAACGTGAAGAACCCACACCAGGAGAGTGCAGTGAAGAAAGAACTACATCTTATAACAACAAACATCCAAGAACTGTCACTAAAAACATGAGCAACGTGAAGAACCCACACCAGGAGAGTGCAGTGAAGAAAGAACTACATCTTATAACAACAAACATCCAACAACTGTCACTAAAAACATGAGCAACGTGAAGAACCCACACCAGGAGAGTGCAGTGAAGAAAGAATGACATCTTATAACAACAAACATCCAAGAACTGTCACTAAAAATGGACAAATTCAAAAACAAAATGGAAATTATCAAACAAGAATGCTGTAATCAACTGGAACTTCTAAATGGGATAGTAAAAAAACAATCTGAACAGATTCTTGCCTTAGTGGAAACAGTAACTGACATAGATACTAGAGTGACAGAAAATAAACATCACAGTGAATTTCTTCAGAAAGAAAACACCAGGCTGATTGAGAAATTGGAAGACCTTGAAAGTAGATCAAGGAGGAATAACATATGAATATAAGGAATTCCTGAGAAAGAAGACGGTACTGACATGATTCAATTCCTCAATAAGTGGTTTTCATCAGCACTAAACATGCCTGAATCCCACTTTTTTGGAATTGAAAAGGCTCATCAGTCCCTGGCAAATCCAGCTTCATCTCTGAGTTCATCTAACCCCATGTCTATAATAGATTTCTTTCCTCACAAGACAAAGACTTAGTGGTAAAATCAGCTTGGACTAATTCCCCTATCAAGAGTGGTGAAAAAGTTATTCGTTTTGACAATGGCTACACTTATACAGTTATATCCAAAAGAAAGGAGTGTGTTCCTTTAATTAAGTCCTTGAAAAAAGCCAATATTAAAGCTCAAATACTTTTTCCTGCAAGAATAAAAATCACCTAGCCAGAAGGAGTGAAGATCTTTGATTCCCTACAAGAAGCAGTAGAATTTATTCAAAAGAAGAAAATACTGTCAGCCATAAAAGCAATGGAATGGTCATCCCAGAGTTTGAAGAGACAGGCAACAAAAAATGGATGGTCTGTGAAGGAAGGAGCAAACAAAACTAAAAAAACTAAAGAACAAATGAATAAATCCCTTCTAATTTTAAATGCTTTGTTTTATGAATCATAATATATTTGATTCTGGAAAGTCTCTATGCTGTAAGGTAATGTGAATCATTTTTATTATTAACTTTCTCTTTTCCTCTCTATACCTACTTCTTTTAATTATATATAGTACTAAGTATTTAAAAAACATTCTCTCTCTCTCTCTATCTTTTCTTTCTTCCTATTCTTTTTTGTTGCCAGGGTTCCTTTTCTCTCTTTTCCCTATTATAAATACTTTACATACGTTTCCCTTTCAAATAACTACAAAGGATGTATGTCTTCTAATTCTTCAGTAATAGTATAATTTAATGCCAAAGTGCATTTTTTCTAGTGGGTCAGTGGTGGGGTAACAAGGTGTTTCTGATTAGTTTTTCTAACTAGATGTTTTAGACTCTTTGTTTAGACATATCTAAACATTAATACAGTACATTAATGGTGTTTTATAGATAGCTAAATATGTTTATATATATATATATATATATATATATATATATATATATATATATATATATATATAAATGTTACACTTCAGAATCTCGAATTACTGAAATCTCAAATTTCAGTAACTTGAGACCATGAAGCCTAAAACCAAAATGCCAAAAGTGCATAAGAGCGAATTTGAATATCTCAAATCCACGCTTATGCATTTCCAGTGTGTCGCGTGTAGTGTTATGGAGCCTGAAATTGCAGGTGAGTGAGTGTTTGTGTGTGTTTTTGTACGTTGTATGTGTGGGTAAGGGTAGGGAGGTGTAAGTGTGAGTGTTGGATTTGTTGGTGTTTGCGTATGTGTGATGTGCATTTGTGTGTGATCGAGTGGAGGATGGTGGGGTGTGAGGTTTTTTTTTTATATTATGTGCAACCTCAGAGTTGGTATATATAAGAATGGCAGTGTGGGGGTTGCAGCCCTCCACATGGGGGGTGCAGGGGGGCTTGCCCCCTATTTATCTGTAGTGTAGGGTTGTGTGGTTTGTGTGCTGTAGATGGAATGTTGTGTGTGTGTTATATGGTGTATGGTGTATGTATGTTCGTGATTGTGTGATTCGGGATTGTGGGTTTCAGTTTTGTGAATGGTTCGACTTTATAGTCTTGGGTTACTGAAATTCGGGATTTCAGTAATTTGAGATTATGAAGTGAAACCATATATATATATATATATATATATATATATATATATATATATATATATATATATACTAGGTTCCCTTTCTTCTCCCTCTCTAATTATTGAAATGTTATAATATGATTTCTGACGTGAGGCAGCTTTTACTTCTAAATAGCTGTTTTTATATGAAAGGGTTAATTTTTTCATGATATTGATGTTTTGTGAGGAAACTGGTGGTCTGTGTGACTGTTCTCATTGTGGAGATTCATGACATGCACTGACAAGGCAGCTTGAGTATTATTTTATTTATTTATTTTTTTTTGCTTTCTGTAAACTCTAAATGCTTCAAGATCTGAATTTCCCACCAAAAATGCTTTTTTCTTCTTTAAAGACAACTTCTGTTGTGCATGAGCCTGTTTAAATACTTTTTAACAAGTTTATGAAGCTGCAGCTTGAGGAAGCAACAGTGATGACATCATTTCACATTTTGAACTTGTTCAATGGCTGTACTTAGAATTCTTTTCTCTTGAAATTCTGTTATCCTTCACTAGATACTTTAAATGGTAAATAATTAGTTCTGATAAAAGTGTTTAACTCCTTTGAAAATGCCTATGTTCTGCAGATTCAATGACACTATTAGTAACCAAATTACATCAAGTGAACTAGGAGCTGCATTAGAAAACTCATGCATTTTAACAGCAGACTTATGTTATATAACTAAACCTTTAGTAACTAAACAGAGGGTTGTGAGGCACCTTTCTCTGTATCTCTCTCTCTCTCTCTCTCCCCTTCCTGATAAAAGATATCAACATAGATCTTGTTAATACATGAGTAATATGTGTATAATTGCAAAATATAATAGTTATGTTGTAATAAGTGATATATATATATATATATATATATATATATATATATATATATATATATATATATATATTCAACAGATCCTTACATGAAAAATGTTAGATGACTGACAAAATAGTTAAATTATCTGATGTTTCTTGAAAAGTCTTGGAAATAATGACAATCATCTTAACATTCATCTTCTAATGTTTATACATACTTTGATCTGATATGTATTTCTGACATATCTACATATTAGAGGTGCAATTATCATATGTGACATATCCATCTAGCTTCAGATATATTGGACAATCTCATTCTAATGTATATTTCATGGATTTAAATTTCTTTAGTGGCTTTCATAATGCTTTTCTGTTTTGTTTGTATGCTATATTCTAAGCAGAGATGGATAATCTGTGTCATTTGGTATTGGAGAGGTGGTGGATGGATAGTTTAGTTAATTTTTAACTAAACCAGAAACTTTATGTTTCATGTATGTGTTTGTAAATAGTTTTGGGTTTTTAAAAGTAGTGCTTAATACATGTTATGCATCCATGATAAGTACATTTTCAGTAGATTTCAAGTCAACATGGAAGAAAGCTATTTCATTTAGTAATAACATACACCTTATAGTCAATGGCTTATAAATGTTTATCATTAAATATTAATGGTTTGAACAATAATGTCAAAAGTGCTGGTTTGCTTAAATATATCAAAATGCATAAAGCCCAGATCATCTTTTTACATTAAACCCATCTATTAAAAATGGTCTACAAAAATACTCATTCAAAGGCTATACCATTCTGTCTGATTCATGTTTTAAGACTAAGAAAAGGGGCACTCTTATTCAATGGAAAAATACTTATACTATGCCAAGAATTATAGATATAAGTTCAGATAAAAATGGAATGCTAAGCATGGTTATTTTGGAAATCAGTAGAAGTATTATACTTTGATTAATACATAGTGGTTAACAGGACTGAGTACTAAATATGTTGACAAATATCTGGACCTGATTACTTTAAATGAAAAAAGGGAAATTATAGCAACAGGTGATTTTAATTGTGTATTATCAGGCAATGATACTTCTAAAAATGGTAAAATAAAACTAACATCTCAAAGCAAGAAGTTAAATTACTTTACAAACCTGATGAACCTTAAATATATAAATGGTCTAAGAGAACATTATTCCTTATTTTATACTCACTATTCATATCAGTTTGGTACACAAACAAACATTGATAAGATCTTTGTACCAAATAATATATACTCTAAAATAAGTAATGTATCTGTAATGACTCGTCCAATTTCGGACCATAATTCTATAAAATTTACATTAACTACACATACAGATGATTTAAGATTTCTGTAGAGAATTCCTGCTTACATAACTAAGTTAATTGACTTTAGGGAATGGATAATGAAATAAATAGACATGTTTATGGAAACAAATGATAATGGTGATGTGACTGATACTATACTATGGGTCACCTTCAAAGTTTATATATATCATAGAATAAAATCTTGGTACCTTAAAAAAAGGAGAGAGTGGGACAAAGACCTTTTGGACTTAACAAAAAACATATATAAGATAGAAAATAGATGCAAAACCAAACAACAAAGTAGCACATGACAAAATTACTAAGTTAAATCAAACATACTTAGAAGTTCTGAATCATAAGGTAGCCATAAACCTGGAAAAATTGAAATTACAATCTTATGCTCTAAATCCAAAATATCTACATAAACTAGCAGTAAGATCCAAAAAATTATACAATCAAAATCTTATTAATGAGATTAACTATAAAAGTGATGGTTCAGTTAAGAGTACATCTAACTTAATGGGCATATTAGAAGTGTTCAAAAACTACTATAAAGATATAAATAATAACACACCACTTCTGTAGACAGATAATGAGGAAATACTTTTATTCAAGAAAATATAACTACTAAGGTGTCAATGTAGCGAAATAACATATTAAATAAACAAATAACACTAACAGACGTGAAAGAGCAAATAAAAAATTTAAAAGATAATAAAGCTCCAGGACTGGATGGAATAATTCCTGAACTATATAAGATTTTTCCTGACTAAAGAATAATAAATAAAATAATAAAGAAAATGATGAGTGCCTTTACTACGGTTAAGCAAAAATGTATAACACCCCCATCATGGAAATACTCAATTATCTCCCCCATATTAAAACAAGGTAAGGTCCCCAAATCTTGCGATTCATATAGGCTAATTTCATTAGTAAACCCTGATTATAACATTTTCATGACAATATTAGCTAATAGGATAAAGAAAATATTACCTGATCTAATATATAATGATCAGACAGGGTTCATTCTTCATAGAAAAGTGCAAGATAGCATTATTAAATTACTATCATTAATAGACATAGCAAGCAAATACAAAAAACAACTAACTATTATCAGCCTAGACATCGAAAAGGCTTTTGATTCTGTTAGTTGGTCTTATCTACAAAGAATTCTGATTGGTTTTGAATTTTCCTTAGATTCTTTCAACTTATGAATGAAAATTTATAGTGGGCCACAAGCTTATGTGAAAATCGGATCATGTCTATCCTCACCACTAGAAATCCTCAGGGGAACTAGACAAAGTTGCCCTTTGTCATTGTTATTGTTGCTCTTTCAATGGAAACTTTTGCTACATATATCAGAAACAAGCAAAATATAAAAGGCTTTCAGGTTAATAAGGACTATTGTCCTAAGATACAATTATTTGCTGATGATATGTTGTTAACATTGGGTGATATTGATGGTTCTTTGCATGATGTTATAAATACCTTAAGCAAGTTTGAAAGAATTTCAGGGCTTAAATTTAATCATAATAAATCCAAAACATTTCTAATTAACAAAAAGATCGACAAAATCCTAAGAGAGAATATACTGTTTAATTGAGAGAATGATGCATTAGAATATTTGGGTATCAGTATAAAGAGTACATGGAAAGAGTCTGTTAAACTAAACTACAATAAATTAATAACTACCATTAGTGAACTAATCAAAAGATGGAATAAACTGTTCTTCACAATGGAGGATAGGCTCTTTTTAATTAAAAAGATAATTTTACTGAACATTCTGTTTTATATACAGTCATTGATATTACACCCCCAAAAAACTTATTTAAAAAATTAGATTCCATGCTACTTAAATGTTATGGTTTCTCTCAAGACCTAGGATTGCATATACATGGCACATTAAAGCTTGGAACAGTAATGGGATAGCATTCCCTAGTTCAGATCTTTATTCCAAATCAGTAGTTCAGATCTTTATTCCAAATCAGTTATAATTAATATAATATTACATTGGATCACACCTGCCTATATATCTGGCTGGAAAACAATACATGAGATTCATATAACTGATGTCAGAACAGTAGAAAATCAATTTAAAGAACAATATGTAATAAGTAGAGTCCATTGGCTTTTATGTGAATTTTGTTTATTTAATAAGTTTGATCATTTTTCTTATGGCATTAATCAAATATTTACTAACTTTAAAAATATAATTGATAGTAATTACAACATTAAGCAATTTCTATTTCTTATATTCCCTATAACATACTCCCCTGACTGCCTAGATTCTTTCAACATCAATGTGATGTAAAAATTAAAGGAAAATAAATTGATATTCTGGCAGCAGTTTATTGAAAATAAGAGTATTAAACCACTAAACTCTCTTTTATGTAGTTTGGATAATAGTTAAGACAGTTAGTTGTTTATACACTCATTACAGCAGTTTATAGAAAACAAAATGAGAGTATCAATCAACCTAGAGATCGAATCTATACCTAGTTTGATTTAGCTTTTTTTATTAGCTGTCTTGAAAAGACAGATAATAAAAAATTAAGTATCAAACCTATCTATAAGATACTAAGAGAAGACACTCTAAAGTTTTACTCAGATTTTTGGAATTACTATGTAAAGATTAATGAAGAACAAATATCTGATGAATCCAAAAATTGTTATTAAATTTTATGCATGGTGTACCTCTTCTTCATTATATTGGATATTGTATACATGGAAATTTATGAAAAGGAGTTTCTATATACCACATAAAATAAATCTTATACTCAAAAACAGTGAAAGTAAATGTTGGAAATGTGATGAATTACTAGAGGCAAACTGGGTTCACATGTTCATTGAATGTAGAAATGTTGTTCAATACTGGAAAGACTTCAGATATTTTGTAAATGATTTATGGTCTGATAACTGTCACATTTCTAACTCACTAATCCTATTCAATGTTCCTATACCTGAAATTGCCGGAAACATTATTGCTTTAAACTAGAAAAGTAAACAAGATTTAATGTTTAAAAATTTTATTAATTTAGCAAAAGTTGTTTTAAAAAAAGAACTGCAAACAATTTGTTATAGAACTCATAACATTACTCATAAAAAATAGCATGGCAAAAATTGGAAAACCTTTTGAACAAATACTGATAACTGTTCATGGATAAAATGAGTGTTTATCATGGATGAATGTAAATACTTTTGTCACTGTTTTATTGTATTTGTTATATGTATGTGTGCATATGTTTATAATGAAAACAAACTAAAAATGTTTTTGAAAATAAAAACTATAAGAAAAATAAATTCCACCTTACTTAAATTCTTATGGTACAACAACAAACAAGGATATCTTTAGACTGGCATGTCAAAAGCTGGAAGGAAGGTGGCATTGGATTTCCAAACATTGGGCTATATACTAATGCTGTATTTATTAAAATAACATTATCATCATTATATTCTTCATATGTCACTTGCTGGAAATCTTTATATGAGAAAATATTAATAGATGACAACAAACTTATAGATTCTTGTGTGAAACTAGGTATCAATATATTCTACTGGGCTCTAAAAGATTTAATTCTGAATGAAAGTCACAAGTTTACTTTATGCCTTTTGTTAACCAAATCATTTCAATCTTTACAAGGTTTATGAATTCAAATTCCTTACTCAAGGAATTACTAATCCTATTATTCCCCATTGTTTTCACTAATGGATGCTTAGTATCTTTTAAAACAAACACAATGACAGCTCTCAAGAAAATTAACCTAATATTCTGGCAGCAATGTCTTAATGGAAACAAAATACATCCTGTTGAATATTTAATAGCAAGATATAGCATAGAGCAAGGAGGATGCTTAGATATACATAACATAAAAGAATATATTCAGGATAACATCAAAATATCACAAGATCTTCAAACTAAACCTATTCCAAAAATGTTGTATCTGTTCCCTAATGTTAATAGTGGGCCAACTAAGGGGAGGTCACATTTATCAAGTACATACAAGATTATTAGAACTGAATTTGTTACCCCAGATGTGACGATCTAGAGCTTCTCAAAAAAATTATCAAGGAACCATTTTCAGAACTTAATAAAAAGTTATTCTTAAAATCTGCAGGAAAGTCATCCTCACTTTATTGGAAAATCTATACATGGAAATTTATGCACAGAGTTTACACCTCATAAAATTATACAGATATATAAAACAGGACAAAAAGGAAATGCCAGAAGTGTAATGAAAAGCAGAAAATGGTGCATGCTGCCTACATTGTCCTGGCCAAGACATTTGATATAATATCCCACTCAGGCATTCTAAACTAAGCCGTGGAATTAGGCACAAACCCATATGTGACATGCTGGACAGTCAGCTGGCTGTCAGATAGGACCCAGGAAGTAGGATACAGGAGTCTGCATCTACCAAGAGGCCAGTCTCTAGTAGAATCATTCAGTCCTTTGTGCTGGGTCTGGTCCTTTTTAACATCTACTTCTCAGAAGTCAAG
>NC_056725.1:1084660494-1084762994 GCF_019279795.1 Protopterus annectens
CTTCCAAAGAATCAAAACCACAATGCAGGGTATGTTTACCCACTTATTCAATAGCTTGCAATAAATCCTGTAGCTCTTGATTATCTGCACCAATAGACACAGCTGACATCTTTTGTTGAAATACAGACAAAAGGTATTGCTGATACTTCAGCATATGAAATTGACAATTCAAAGCCCTAATAGACAATGTAGCAGAAGTATAAATCCTTTTACCCCATCTCTCCAAAGCCCTGGAGTCTCGGTCAAAGGGAATAGGATTTTTAGCAGAGGCCGCTTTAACACCCTTAGGACCCTGAGAAATTGTTTCCGGATCAGGCGAAAGATTTTTAAAAAGAAATTTATCAGAATATGGAACCCTATAATACCTATCCGGTATGGCCGGAGTAGGGGTAAAAGAATCAGGAGAGAGAGAAGCTTCCGAAAAAACATCATCAACAATGTCCAATACAGGGGGAATAGCCAGAGGCTTATGCTGTGGGAGAAGAAGAAAATCCCTAAGACTTTTCTTGGATTCAGACAATTCCTGCCCTTCCCAATGAAAATGTACCCTCATATCATGCAAAGTTTCACCAAAAGAATAATCCTCAGCAGGAGAGGCAGAAGGAAAGGAATCTTCAGCATCAGAATCCTCATAAAGAGGAAAAGAATAATCCTGCTCAAGGGAAGATGCAGAAGAAACAGAAATTTGGTCTGAAGAATCATAATCGGACTGTAATCTAGGCTTCTTGTCAGGAGGGAGATGAGAACCCCTGATCATAGTTAAGAGATCTTCAGCCATCCTAAGCATCTGCCTCTGAGGCCTAGGACCCTGATCAAAAGGTGCCTGTGCTAGCCACTTCACTTTAGCTGGAGCCTTAGACTTTGACTTAGCATGTAAACCCAAATCCACATTTACAGGAAGCTGTGAAGGCCTGAGAACTCCCTCAGAAGCCGGTACCTGCCTACTGGCTCTGGACCCAACTGAGGGAGCAGTATCTGAAGGTCCAGTCCCTGGCAATTCTGAAGACCCCATCATCTCCACACCAGAGTTGGTACAGGCAATTGGTTCAAAAGAAGCAGATGACAGGGGCTGCAAAGGCACCTCACTGATGACCGAAGAACCAGCAACTGGCAATAACTGAGTAACATCCTTTGCTGTGGACCTCGGAGGCCTGTCTGCATCCCTGTGCCTCTTACACACCCCCAGAAGCCAGAAAAGAGTCTGAAGACATGTTATAATTAAACCTTTTTCCAAAATAGTAAAAGGCAAAGTTATATCTACGCCTAATAGTACGCTGATTAAATCTAGCACAAAACACACAATTAGCAATGTCGTGGTCAGGACTCAGGCAGAGAATACAGTAAGAGTGAAAATCCCTATGAGGTATTTGCTTCCCACAAGAAATACAATTATTAACTTTTTCTGACATCTGACTGGAGCAAGAAAAAGACCTCCCCAACAGGGTACTTATCTGTAAAAAACGAAAATCCTGGGATTAGATCCAAAAATAAACAGGAACAGGCAGACCGTCATCAGTGAACTGCAAGAGGCACCGCACGGCAAGAAAAGCTAGGGAAATGGCGTCAGCTGAGGTCTTTATACCTTCCGGCGCATTGACGTCAGGATAAATGCGACCTCAGCTGTCGCTTGATCCAGACTTTGGGATTCTGGCCGATCGAGGGCTGCTGCTGGCAGGAAGAACCCTACAGTGATGACTGCAACAGTGAACCACGAAGGACATCTGTATATTGTCTGTATATCAAACTGCTGGTACAGAAGTGTGTGCTGAAAGAGTTTGTAAAGTACTCAGCTTAAAGATGTATCCACAGTGTACCCTACTGGAAAAGAACAGAAATGTATATAAAGTATTATAACTGTGTAAATGTATAAATTTTAACAGTGGGAAATGGAACAGAGAATGTTAATTTGCAAAACTTCAGAAAAATAGTTGAAATTAAATTATTTTATAATTGTGCCATAAAAGATGTTTTCAATGCAGCAAGGAGACGGGATGTCTAAAACTAGGGAGCCTTCTGCATTGTCTTGTAAGTGTTTTATTGTTTTATGTCTTCCAGCAGCTGCAAAGATCTAAGGGCTATGTATTTTCCACAGGTAGATGCTTAAGGATGGCAGTTTCTAGCAATGGGGGATTTAGCTTGCAAACTAAAGTCAGATGACAAGAAGTGATGTCTTCCTGCAAGCTAACCCAACAGCAACATTTGAGATATTAATTTAAGAACTCACTGATAGAGACAGAGTATTTTGATTTTGTCTTTCACCTGATAGCATCAGATGGAAGTCCCACTCACCATATCTGTCTTGCCTTGCTCTGTAAGTAAGTAAGTTAACTAGGGTACAGTAATTTCTATTAGCTACTTGGTCTGGGACACAAAGCACTGGTTGGACAGAGAGGGTGCTGGAGGTCTTGGCTTGGCCACTCAACTGAGATCGCAACTCTATAGCTTTTTCAGTGAGGAGTCTTACTGGGGATCTGGAGAAAGAGGGAGAAAACAGCCCCATACTGACTGTGGTCTATGTGTGCTCTTAAGGGAAATGGCACATTACTTTGTATGTGCTTGTCATCCTCCCAGTGAGTATGTCCCCCACTGTTGCCAGTGGTGAGGATTGAGGCTCCTTGATTACTGGGCCACTGGTGGGGCATCACAGCAGGCAAGTGCAGTAAATAGTATGAATAAGAAAAAAGAAAAACAGGCAACTTATGATTTTTTGGAAGCTTAGAAGCCTCTATACATTTGGTATCTCAGCTCAGAGTTGTGGCTAGTAGCCCACCTCAGTTCAGCTTCGTACAAACAAATACATATAAGGCATATAAGGCATATATAAGGCATAAGGTCTATTCCCCATACTCTGGAATAGACTGCCCATACATGTCAAGCAGAGCGCCTCATTAGCCCTCTTCAAAAGGAACCTTGATGATTGGATGGGAGATAGGAAATTCACCCCGGGAATCATGTCAGTCACCCTGCTAGACAGGGGCCCAGAGAACTAAATATTGTGGGAAGAAATATCCAGGGAATTGTTATAGCTAGGCTTGCACAGGCCCTAGGGCCGATAGCCTAGTACCAACCTATGAACCTATGAACCTATAAGGCATCTTCCAACCCATTACTGATGGATTTATGCATATCAGCAAGTCAAATGTCATCAGAAATACTCAGTCTAGGAAACTAACATCTTCTGCAATATTAACAGAACAGTTTGGAGGGACAAGTATAATTCGCATAGGATACTGCATTCACATAAAACAAAGTTCATCCCTGTCTATTTCTATGTGGATGAGAAACAGAAAATTTACCCCAGGACTGCCCCCTGTACTACTGATGGACAGATGCAGCTCCTAAATACTTTATCCCATGTGTGGGTAACCTCAAATTATCTATGGTATGATCCCAGTTATTCTCATTAGGGATAACATATAAATATTAACCAAGGGATGGGTAAGGCCATTCTATAACCAAATGGGATAAGTTATTTCAAGCAGAAAAAGGGAAGTTGCCTAGGCTTACAATGGCCCATAAGGGAAGCTAGACTAGTACTTACATATGATCATATGAAACTGTGAACTGATTCCATAAGTAAAAAAGCAATAGGTTTTACTCAACATTATTTGCAGTACTAGAGAAAGAAATAATATAGAGATCCATTCTAGTCATGTCTTATTTGAAAAAAAATATTAAAACAAACACAATCTCCTAATCAACTCTAAAGCAACTCACCACTTGTAGATTAGTGATAATATGATAAGTTAACTAGTGTTGTAGCATTTCTACTGGTTCTGGATGGTACGACATACATTCTTGAGGGAAATTATAACATTTAAAGCTATGGTAAATTACTGAGAAATGGATATTGAGACAAAACCTTCTTGTGAAATGCAGCACTGAAATCTTTGGTGTCTTTTGCCAACTTATAGTCAGATATAGGGAATTTCATAATTACTTTTATAAGTATGCATGAATCATGACTGTTCACCTTCTATATATTTTAAGACCATTAGATCCTCATTTTTCTATTTATTTGCATGTCATTATACATTCCACTGCATATTATCATCTGTGTGCTTTGAGCTCATTTCACATGCGTGCAACATAAGATTATAAATTGGTATGGGCCTGCACCAATCTGTGGGGTTCATCTTCTCTCACATTTATGAACTATATAGTATGCAACTTGTCTAAATCCCACACAATGATTATGACCCGAGATTTACTATGAGCATCTAAATCAAAATTATCAATGGTGAAAAGTAAAAATGCCAAGCAGTATTTGAAAATACAGTCCTTGCATAAGAAGTACCCTTCTCATCAAAAGTGCCTTCATTTCATTGGTGCACTACAGAAGGAACATGTATGGTAGCTACTTGACCTATATGTTGCTGGCAGTTTCAAGCAAAATAGACTTTGCAAATAAAACCCATGTACATAAGTAGAGAACATGCAAACTCTACACATATAAGTGAAAGCAAGAGGTAAGAATTAGGACTGAAACTCAAACCATGAAGCCGGGAATGGAAGACCGTAACCACAAAGCCTCCATGCTTCCAGCTATCCACTCACTGAGCCCCATGAAGGCATATTATTAAGGCTTAAAATGCATCTGTTAATGAGATTTAACATTTTTTTTGCTGGCTGAATTAATTGAATTTAACAGGATGGGGATAAAGAATTATTTTTTACTTAGGTTTGATACCTACAGTTTTAATTTGTAAAGCATTTTCCTCCTTTGATCTTACTGAAGAACTTGAAGTGACCTGAAGTAATTGATGGGTAGTTGAAGTAATATGCTTCAAAAACTGTGAATCATCATCTTTCTTTTTGTACAAACACAAAAAACCTACTTTATTTTTAAATATTTTACTCCTAATTTAGACAACATGAGTAACAATGGTTTAAGAGCAGCTATTTGTTACTGAAAAGCACGTGTCTATTAGAAAAAAAACATTTAGGTCCTCAGCCTATGGTGGTGAGACCCATTAAAATGAATGGGGTGGAATTATTTTATGTTTTTTAATTGCTTCTCAATTGCTTTTGACTAAGAAATGGCACAGTTTAATTAACAATGTCTTATTTAGTGAGCTGTTCATTTGTTGATCTATGGTTAACCAGGAGAATAATTCAGAAAGATATATAATCCCGTCCTAAATAGTTACATCGCAGATGCATTTGTTATATAAATTATGAGTGAAGTATTGTTAAATTAGACATGGGGATGCATTCAAGGTATTCACTACAGAAATAATACATCACTTTGGTGGCAGTTATAGTGAGATTCACTCAGGACTGTTGAGATTTGAGCTCAAGCAATAGACGCAAAAGGTCAAGAACTCATGCCAGCAGGAGGTAAATCTTAACAAAAAATCTTAGTCCCAAGGTGTTATTTATATTATATAAAGACATTACACTTTCACTGTGTGTGTGTGTGTGTGTGTGTGTGTGTGTGTGTGTGTGTGTGTGTGTGTGTGTGTGTGTGTGTGTGTGTGTGTGTCTATACCAATGATGCAGTTTACAACCATGTCCTGTTGCAGGTTGTCTTTAGACAGAGCATCAGTGGGATAGCTGTAGTTTAAGATTTTAAAGTTTGAAGACAGACACACCAGTTTTAAGGGGATGGATTAGTGACAGAATTGTTTTCTGTTTATTTATTTAGAACAAAGATGAAGCTTTTATCTTTATGCTTGTCTCTCTCTGCAGTACTGAACATGTCACTGGGAGTTACAGAGAAATAACACCCCTGTGGGAATTTTCACGTGCTTTTCAGTAACAAATATTCAGGTTAAGCAGTCCGTTTTGCTTGTTAGTTTAGTTTATATTCATTCATGGTGTTACACATATTTTTGCAAGTATTTTTTTTATTATGATTTTTTTCTTTTTCATAATTCACTTTAATGTGATCTTTTACATTTAGTTCCTCTTTTACTATGGTCTTCATGCTGCTATGTTCAGAACCAAACAATGTTAAATAAACTTTGTGAGGGAGTATGCATGTACGTGTGGGTAGGTGAAGGATTCTAAGCTATTTTTTTTATTTTCAAAAGGACCTCTTATTATTTTCAGTTTGGGAATAGTTACTCTGGTGCATCATTAACCTGTTTATGTGTGTATTTAAAGTAAAGAAAGACATTAAAATTTAATCACCCTTAGCACAGTAAGGGGTCTCTCTCAGCATAATGCAAATGTTTATAATTATTTTAAAATCATAAAATTAGTTAACAGACTAAGTCCAGCACCATTTAATGAAATCACTGAGGGTTTTATTGGTAATAATGTTTGAAAAGAAAAATAATTCTGAAATCTAAACATTTTCAAGATTGTGTGCCTTCCCTCCTTTTTGATTTAGTTTGAGTGCAGTTTTAGGCCATGATTCACAAGTATCTGAATGATTTTGCATGATTGCTAAGACAATCTCTACATTCCTCTGTCATATTTTGTAGACGAGAATTTGATTCCTACAATTTCTTTTTTACTTACGTTTTTATTTTTATTGAGTCTTACAATTTTTGATTGCATATAACAACTAATATAACCTCCCTGTTAGACGTCAAAAGGAAGGGGACTTTTTGGTGTAGCGGTTCTTCCTTGTCTGAAAAATATTACAAAAATGTACCTTTAGTCATGCATAATGACAAATGTTAAGGGGAAGATGTTACATAGCCTTGATTTTTTGGACAGAAAGTGCAATGTGAACAAAAGCCTGATAGTCGATGCAAAATATTCTGTAACCAGAATTCAGAAAGACCATGTATTCAATATTATGCAAATCTCACTGCTAAGGGAAATAAAACACTGCATGCTGGGAGAGAAGACTAGATGAAGACAAACCTGGGACAATGGGTCAAAATAAACAGGGTCAGTTAATGTGAAATATTTTTTCCGAGGGAAAATAATGCAAACACTGTATCCAAGGCCAGTATCCTGAAGCATATTCATTCCTCACTGCCATTGTAAGATGGCATTGACATTTACAAGATCAAACAGCAAGAGAGATTAAGAATCATAAAGCAGGAGCCAGAAGTATTTCTGAAATGGTTGACACTATGACAGCTGATACTAAATACAAAAGAACGTAAGATAATGTACTTATGGATAAAAGCAGTAAAAGCAGAATACCGGATGAATAGGGATTTTGTCAAGAGAATGATTCATAAAAATAGCTTGGGAAGATAACAGCAGACAGTTTGAAAATTCTAGCAGAGTTCTTTAAGGCAGTCAGTAGGGTAAACAGGGATGTAGGATTTATTGTATTTCTCACATCTAAAGATTCAATTAAGCAGTAACAAAGTGAAAACTGCCTTCATCTGGCACTTTCTCATAGATTTGTGACATCCTTAAAGAAGTATTTACAGCTTGCAACTTAGAAAATTGTATAAATGCTTTTTTGCATTTAAAATGAAAGCAGTAAAATATAGAGAATATAAAATGTAAAGCACGTTTATTTTTATACAACTTGAGACTTAGCAGAGAGAGTTTAAATAAAGCTAACATGAAAATCTCTAACGCCATGGCCATAATGTTAAAAAATGGTAAGACCGTTACATTTCTAATCAGAAATAATAACCCTGACAAACCGCTGTCTGTAACACTCTAGGTTCTGTTAAAATTTACCTGATATTTTAATAAAATACAGACTGAGTACGTGTATGAAGAAAACCATGTACATAAAATCTGAATGATAATGATGCTTGGTAAATGCAACAACCGCAGTTAGTTAAATACTTTTCATAAAAAGTGCTATCTGCAGATTCACACGAAATTGTTGAATGATGCCCCGTTCAACTGCACCCCTTGTCTCTAAACAAAATTTACCAAAATATTTTTTTTCAGATCTTGAGAAGTGGGTATACTTACTGATAGTAGCTATAACACATATTCTACAGCAATGACCAACTAAATATATTTTGATGGGGAGAATCAATTGCTAGATAAAGAAAGATCATGTACCATGTACTTTTAATAAATATGCAGTATAATATTAGAAACAATTGGGATATGGTGGAATATAACAGAAAGAACACAGAAAATGTTGTATTCTGCTTGTACTAAGTATATCTCATTGTATATTCAAGGAGTGTAATAAAGTAAAAAATATTCAGCCATTTTATTATTATATGTGGCAAATACATTAAATCAAACTTCTGGTTTCAAATGACATATCATCACCATAGATGAGGTTTTAATCAGGAATGTTCATCAAAGATTTCATGGCAGCAACAGACTGGCATACGGTAATAAAGCCCTCACTGCAATGAGGCAAAACACTTTGCATTAAGGCATAGCAACCTCAGAGTTCATTACCAAAATGTAAGTAGTGCAGGGGACCCAGTCCTCTGTATTGTAGGCATAAGATTCATTGTCATGAAAACAAAATGATTTTTTAACTTTGATTGGTAGCATTTTTCCCACAGTAAAGGCTGATTTTGTTTGTAGGATCAGTGCTATGTTTCATTTTGGCATCTGGATACAGCAGACTTGTGTTCAAAGAATGACTTCCTCTATAATAATGTGTAACCACTAATGTTAATGATAATTATATATTTTGTTGATAGTTTTATTCTCTTTCGATGATTTAAACAGAAGCAGACTTTATGAAATGGGCTGCTACCCTGTTTAGGATGACTTTCTCTGTGTTGCTTACATGTACTGCACGGAAAGGTTTTGGCTTTCCAGCTGCCAAAACCATAATTACATGTACATAAGTACATGGAAAATAAATAATAAATATATGAGTAATCAGCACATCAAAAATAATTATTAACATTGGCAATAATACCCATTTGTTAACTGAGTAGGTCCCCTGGGCATGCAGTCCCTTTTCAAGGGTTACCAAGGACCAATGTCTGGTTAAGTGACTAGCTCAAGATCACACAGTTGACAAATGAGGGCTTAGGGGATCAAACCCAAGATGGATAATTCAAATGGTAACTCAAATGGCATTTTGAAACAAAGGTGGTAGAAAATAATGGAAAAAGTGGCTCACAAATAAAGTAGAATGTTGTCTACCAAAAAATATTCCCTCAACCATTTAATGCTTCATATATAACAAATATAGAACACTGGTGGACTCAGAACTTCCAATACAAACAAGTTCACCACATAGTAATTAATTGGCTGCTTAGTGTTGATTACTAAGCAGAAAATTAAAAATGAAAAGGAAAATGTAATATAAGCCCAGCTTTACTCCGTGTCTCATCAGGAACCTAACCTACTCTATTCTTCACAAAAGAGCCACCTAAAACCTAGCGCTATGCTACTGCAAGAAACTGTGCAGAATGTGTATAGAAAGTATACAAAAAGTGTATAAAAAGTATGAGGGGTAAAAACAATGAAGAATACTGCAAACATCTTAAACCAAAATATGTGGACTGCACTTGTAATACTCTAAAAGAACATTGTAGAAAGTAAGCAGTTCGTCCAAAAATACAATTGCCATGCTAATCCTGTGTTAGGGACAATTGAGTGCAGGATGAAAAGATAATAATAGTACAGTGGGGCTCAGTTTTCCGAGTTGCAATGGATGGTGAAGAAGTCTTCCATCTCTTGTTAAGGACTGCCAGACAATCTGAAATGAATATTGTGGACAAATATCTGTTACAGCCTTGGAATACCCTGTTAGACACAATGTTCCAAGCATAAACACTATCCCAAAAGGTCTTGCTTGTCCGTAATCCAATATTATATATAAAACATTATCCTCTCTATCTTGAGACCTGGTTTGCACTCTAGGGAGACTAGGATAATTGTAAGTGGTCTACATGGTGTATATCAAACATAATTCCAAACTCTGAGATAACCAGATAAAGTTCTAGGCTTAGCATTGTTTCACATTGTTGATTCCCTTAACCTTAGCAATCCATCACAAGGCTCATTTAGGATCTGCTTCCACTCAGACAAGTTAGATATAACACTGGGCTTACACAAATGTAGTATTTTAGTATATAAAGCTCACATATGTAGGTAAGGATAATCCACAAGCAGGTCCAGCTACCTAAAATTACTAGTCTTAAAGTGTGTGTGTGTGTGTGTGTGTGTGTGTGTGTGTGTGTGTGTGTGTGTGTGTGTGTGTGTGTGTGTGTGTGTGTGTGTGTGTGTGTGTGTGTGTGTGTGTGTGTGTGTGTGTGTGTGTACATATACGTGTGTGTGTGTGTGTGTGTGTGTGTGTGTGTGTGTGTGCGTGTGAGCGTGTGTGTGTGTGTATATATATGTGTGCATTGGTAAGGCCTGTGAATGGCCGTATGGCTAAATTGTTACTAATGGGCACTATTTCAGTTAAGAAAACTCGAACATGTGAAAAGTTGTAGGGGGTAGGGGAGGTGGTATAAAGGTTAAAGTGTTTATCTCACAGTCACAAGGTAGAGGGTTTGATTTTTCACCTTTGAAAGGAAATTGTCTGGGCTTAAAACGTCTCACAAGAACCACTAGCCTAATACTTACTTATGGATCTTTGAACTTAAACTGCAAGACTCTCGACCCTAACATTTTTCCTTCCATCAACAAATTCTTAAGTTTATATCCTACCATGGCCAGTCTACCGTGTCACATTGTAAAAGGGACTATAAGAAACTGGTTGTTTTATGTCACCAAAGACTTTTCTGTATGCAGAGGGGCAGCTTTAGATTCTGGAACACAGCAACACTCAGCCCTAACAGTGGCTGCCTCAAATCCTAAGAATGATAGCTAGAAAACAAGAATGAAAACCTATTAAACTGGTGAATATCTGTGTTCCCATTCCATAATTAAAAAGCATTCTAAGACGGTTTCACTTTCAGATCCTAAACCAGTGAAGGAAACCAATCTCGCCATGAGATAAAGGACCAATCCAGCAGACTTACAATTTCTTAATAGTCAAACATATTCCTGAGGATTTTTCACCTCACAGAAATCTGACAGCGATACATTGGAATATTTAAGCAAGCCAGGGTCTAACCAGAGATTTAATTATTTATTTGAATTTCTTTATCAGCAAAGGCCATCTGAGCAAGACAGCCCCTTAACCCTATTCATCAAATACCCAGGGAGAAAAGCTCCAAAAAATTTACAGGTACAATAACAATGATAGACACATCTGGCGGACTATGTGCTACTGTTTTACAGCTAGTGTTGTTTCATTCATATGCATGAAATTGTATTATAACATAGGATGATAACTTAAACGTTAACAACTTACATGTTTAAGATACATTACATTGATGGCAAGCAGGATTAGAATATTTACAGCAGTAATCTGAATCAGACTCTGTGACTCCCATATTTATGCAATTATCTATCCAGACATATCTATATCTAATAATATTATATATGGTTTACTATGAAAATCTCAAAGGCAATATTTTTTGTCATCAAAATGAAGCATAATCCTGAAAATGAAAACAGAATCCAACCTAAATATCAGACATCATAAAGACGACATTCAATCTTTGACATACCAGACTTCTGCTTTCAAAGGTCTGTACGTCCTTTTATGTTTTAGCAGGAGGGCAAGCCCCCCTGCACCCCCACACCTCCTGCAAATTATATATACTAACTCCAAGATCACACTACAGTGAGGAAAGGGGTAATTTCCCTGATCCTCACTGTAGCATGATCTCCTTTCACAATGCCGAACTCATAATAATGAATCAAGCTGTACTTTCATTATTATGATATTGTATTATTGAAGTTCAGCATTGTGCAACTTTGAAAACTGTCTTTCACCCACACAACATTCACATTATGTGTGTGTGTGAGTGTGTGTGTGTGTGTGTGTGTGTGTGTGTGTGTGTGTGTATGTGAGACAGGTCATGCCAGTATTTTGAAGTTTATTTTGTCAAAGTATTAGGCTTGACTTAATCCTTTCTCATCTAGTGGAGTTGTTACCTGCAACACTTCTAATCACAGCTATCAGATCTACATTCTTACATAGTATTACTGTTTTCATTTTTATTCTATTCATTCTTTTTTTAGTTGTTGACCAAGTTAGTCCCACTAGGCCAGTGTTCATTTTTTAATGGAGACCCAAGGGTGGCATTTAAATGATTTGGTGAAATTTGGCCAGAACACCAAAGAAGTTCCGCTGCTTTTTCTTTCTTTTTTTTTTTTTTTTTCAAAAAGAACTGTGTAACATTTTACTTCCATCTGTGCTACCACCAATTCAGGAAGATGGAACCATGGTTTAACATCTCATCTGAAGGTCGGCAAGCTCAGAAGTGCAGCATCCCCATTATCCTGCTTTACAGTGTCGGTATTAGAAAATTAATCCATGTACTACCAGTGGGAATAGAAACCACAGCTCACTGACCTTTCTGCACCACAGCTACATGCGTTAACCAGTCACTAAAAGTGCACAACAGATTACTAGTTAAGGAATCTTATATCTGGACCTGCTGATGTGTCCTGAGGGAAACACTTTTGAGTTGTGCAGTGTGAGTATCCAAGATTATAGAACAACACAGTTAGGCTAGTTTCTCCTTACCACCACTGCTGTGTGATGTCATAATTAGCTCACATGCACACACGCACGTATAATAGGATCATAGGCAGTTACTAGGCTAATAGCCCTGAGGCCCTTACAAGCTGAGCCAAGAGTTTATCCCCCAAAAAGAAGCCTCAGTCAGCATCTGTCACCCCTGTCAATGAGGGACAAAGGTGGAATCCCTGGGACAAATTTGTGGTTTCCCATCCACTCATCATGGTTGCACTTGAAGATGGTCAGCAAGGTACTCTGTTTGACATGTATGGGAAGTCCATTCCAGAGACAAGGCAGCCTCTGAGAGACAAACCTGTCTCTCCAGCAGGTTTTGTTGCTATTGCATATTAGATTTAGGCCTATCGAGTGGGTAATGTGTGAGGAGTTAGATTTACAGATAAGGAGCATTTCTAGAAGGGCAGGATCCGATATTGCCTTGTAGGTGAGATGCAAATCACCTCTGAGCAATCTGCATGATACTGAGTAGAGTGATAGTGATTTGAGCCTGTCCGCAGAGGACAGGTGTTGGTGGCCATGGATTTTATTTCAGAGGTATTTCTGTGGCCTTTCTAGTTGGTGCAGGTTTTTGGAGAGATACATACTCAATTATAGGTCTAATGAGGGAGGAGTACAGGAAGGTAATGATCTCCTTTTTTATGGATGCATCAGCTGTATCAGATGTCTGGATATGCAGTTATCCCACCAGGGCAGGATCAGACACTGGCCTGGAGGCCACACAGACATCAACTCATCCCATACCACACAGATGACAGTGACATGGCTTTTAATCTATCCACACACACCATGGCATGACCTGCAAGCCCTGTGCCGCCTCCCTGAGAAAGCCCCATGGTCTCTCCAGCCGCTGCATGTGTCTGTAGTGGTACATGCAAAACAGAGCAATATACTATATTATTGTTCCAATAAGGTTTGACTACAATGCTGTCACACAATCCCATGATCTCAATATGATGACATGACTTATGATGTGCACCATACATTTGTCCTGGAAGAGCATTAAAGAGGGAAGTTAGAAAGTAATGATACACATTGCAGTTTCTGCCATCAACATCCTTACAAGAACATTCACCATAATGTTGAGACAGTCTAAGGCTATCAACTGTCTAACTTTCCAAGGCCAATATAAGTCAAAGGTATAATGACCAGTTCAACAACATGAATGCAGATATACTAAACACTAAGTTAGATATGCACCCTGAGCATCAGACTTAGCTTTCGTATACCTGATCCAAAAGATACAAAACAGGGATATGGCACAGTTATCATCACTTATACAGGGATATGGCACAGTATCATCACTTATTCAGGGACATGGCACAGTTATCATCACTTATACAGGGATATGGCACAGTATCATCACTTATACAGGGATATGGCACAGTTATCATCACTTATTCAGGGACATGGCACAGTTATCATCACTTATACAGGGATATGGCACAGTTATCATCACTTATACAGGGACATGGCACAGTTATCATCACTTATTCACGGTGTTATGGGGGAGGGGTCAGGAACCCTAGGTTGACAGAAGGTCAGTGAGTATGTGTGAGTAGGAAGGCGAAGAAGGCAGACATTGGAATAAAACAACAAATGGCCAGTGACACAAACTGAGTAACTGTGCTACCACCAATTTAGAAAGATGGAACCATGATTTAACATCTCATCTGAAAGTCAGCAAGCTCAAAAGTGCAGCATCCCCATTATGCTGCTCCACGCGCACACACACACACACACACACACACACACACACACACACACACACACACACATGTGCACGCACACACACACACACACACACACACAGACACACACACACACTTGTTTGGAGACAGTTAATTAAAATCAATTTACTGAGAATCGATGCATTTTTTCCAGATAAACCATTCTTCACCATGTAAAACTTTAAACTTCCTTTGAAGGAAGCCAATGGGATATAAGAAAATGACCTCCTAAGGGCTCATAGTTTATGGCTTCTTTCTGTTTGTTGTTGGATTTTTGTGCGACTTTTCACACTTTGTCTTGATTACTGATTTGGATATTTTGTAATCATTAGAATGTTAAAAACATCAAGCTGCTTTATACGAAAAATTCTCAGAGAATGACTGAACAAATTACTTATGGTGTAATAAAGAACCCATAAAAATGGTGTACACGTCATGTCTATAGCTAGGGTGGTTGGCGTTAAAGGCCTGAATGTATCATTAAAGACTTTTAAAACAGTAAACAAGTAAGAATCCAGTGGCCATTCAGCAGCCTTATAGTTGAACATTTAAATGTCATTAAAGAAACATTTGCATATACCCCATGGGCTTCCCTCAAAGGAGATTTAGGATATGACATAGTGAAAAGATAACTAATGCCACAGCTGTGTAACCAGTTCATTTTCTGCTTTTTTAACTTTATTTAACCTGTCTCACAAACATAACTGATCTTAGACAAGAAATGGTTCCTTTCCTCCACTACAAAAACAGAGTAGCCCAAATCACCAGATTTGTTTTTGGAGAAAAGGATAGTAACATGTCTATATTCTATCAGAATGGTTCACTATATATGAATGTTGGAGAGGAACCAACAGCCTGAACAAGATTTCTAGTAGAAGCCCTGAGTTTACAAGTAGTCAGTTGTCATGTAAGAATGCCTGCTTAGAAAGGGTAATCAGAAGACGAGAGAACATTGTAAATAAATTTTCAAAGAACATAGCCAAATAGTGTTTGCATCTAAGCCATTGAATTTCATGAAAAAGTAAACAAGTTTTCTTCTTCATGACTAAATAGCAGCTTGGTTGATAATTTGCAGCGCAAAAGTACAGAAGAACATTTAAAAAGAGAGAGTCAAACTTTTTAAATAACTCTTTTCTTTGTATTGGTATGGTACAACAGAGTGAAGAAGTCAGTAGAGTTAAATGTCAAACCTTGACAATGCATAGCTCTTAATAGATGAAATCACTCTCAGGCAAAGTGGATCAGGACATGGCATACTGTACTTGTATGATGTATTATTATATTTGAGATGAGGTTCTAATATTCCTCCTTATTAATAAATATAATAGTCTATATTAACAACTTGTCCAGTGTTCTAGAAACAATTTATTTTGCAAAGAAGGAAATATACATTCTCACATTTCTTTTGAAGTTTTATATTACAGTATATGATGCAAAAGAAACATTATTTCCTGCAAAGCTTTGCACTTCAGCAGAAAACAGAAATGATTACTCATTAAAAGTCCCTAGCCAATATGGTCCAGAACCAAGCACAATTACTTTAACACATATCTCCTCTTAAATATCCCTCTACTAAAAATAATCTTTGTGTTAATGGGATTACATGCATCTGTTTTCTGCCACTGTAGCCTGACCTGCATAAGAGTTAATGGAAACGTCACTTATGACTTATACACTAATTCAACTTTCAGCTATAATATACTAAATATGAATGTTCTGTAAGCAAGCAGAATATCAACTATTTAAATTAATAACCCCCTCTTTGTTCCTCTGTATTTTAATACATAACCATGGGCCTTCTCTCTCTGGTGTAGTTTTACTGTTTAAAAAGTGAACTGATTTTCAAACTTCATTAGATAGTGGTTTGTCCACTTTTAGAAATCATCTGTACAGTGAAAGGAACAGTGGGTTTATGTAATAATTGAATGGTTCTCCATTTAGTGAAGTAAGCATTCATTCATTCTGATAAACTGCAGCCATAAATCAGTACAGATTTTAAAGACATGGAAATATTCAGCATCGCTTTGGAAACATTCTTCCATACAGGTCTTCAGTATTCTCTAGTGAAACATCACAGATGTGATACTGCAATGTAACACTAGACAAACCATTTACTGAAATATAATGCACTGAGAAGTTAAACAATTATTAGCAAATATTGGCTGAGAGGATGCAAGCTGCAGATGAAATGCAATTTACTACAGGACTGTTTCTGCAAATATAATTTGCTACTAAACATAAGTTTGATTCCAACAGACGCATACACTATGCCATTTAATGAATTTAATATACTATAGTGCCTCCATTAAAATAAAATATTCTGAAAGGTAGACTCGTGGGACTAAATTGCATTACCAGGTTTAGTAATTCTTATTTAATTCATTAAAGACAGGTGACCGGTCAAGCTGTTTCACATGCTGCACTGTAAATACTGCTTATTTTTCATCTAGGTATTTATTACGTATATACGTCGCTCAGCTTCTTTTTAGTACATCCTTCTCTCATTTCTACCCCATTCAGTAGTAATATGACAGTGTTATTCATAAGTCATACTAAAAGATGCATTTTACAGACAATATATTGTTACCATATTCTTAACTCAGTCAGTGATACATAATGTTATCTTAAACTATACGTGAATATCGAAACACACAAACCTATGCAGACACAAATGCAATGTTAGTGCATCATTGTGTATCTTACACAGTTGCATGCACTCTCAGATAATGCAGCACTTTCCTCATCAAGCAAACTCCAGCACTAGAGTCTGTTATCAAACCCAAATCAATTTGTTTCTCTACAGAACTAGAATCGCTTACGATATTCATAGGTTCATACTAGGCTATCTGCCCTAGGGCATTTATAAGCCTAGCCAGAGTGTGTTTGGCTTTCGCCACCCATTTTAAATTAATTTTGCTATGCCTTTTTTTGAGGTTAGTATACTGTGCCTCTGTCTAACAGTGACACAGAAGTGATAGCTGGGGTAAACCTATGATCTCCCATCCACTCATCAAGATTCCTCTTGAAGAGAGTCAATGTGGGACTCTGCCTAACCTGGACTGGGATTTTATTCCAGAGTGAAGGGAGCCTCTGGGTTATGAATCTGTCCCTCCAGCATGTCCTATTTATTTCAGTGCTGAGGTTCAAGTCTCTCGAGCGCGTAGCTTGATGGGATTTTGATTTTCTGAGGTGCAGCATGTCCATTAATTCCGAGTTGGACATGGCTTTATATGTCAGGCACAGATCGCCTCTGAGCAGGCGGTATGCCACTGAGTAGAGCTGGAGTTTCTTTAACCGGGCAGCATATGGCATCTGTTTGAGCCCTTTGATCCTCTTGGTGAGGTACTTTTGGGGTCTTTCTAGTTGCTGCAGGTGTTTCGTAAGGTACATCCCAAAAGGGGCATTGTACTCAATTATGGGCCTGTGAGGGATGAGTAAAGAGGCACAATGACCTCCCCTGATCTAGATGTGAATCCCTTCATGATTAGGTGGGCTATATAAAATGTTTTTCTAACCACTTTGGCCACGTGGTTGTCAAATGAGAGATTGCTATCAACTTGGGTCCCCAGGTCCCTAATGACTTCTTCTGTACTTAATGGATTACCACCTATGTGGTAATTTGTGGGCACTTTGTTTTTGCCAAAGGGGATGACTATACACTTTTGGCATTTAGCTTGAGGCCATGGCTCTGGCACCAGTTGTCTGTTTCTATGAGGCCCTTTTGGAGGATGCTTGTGTCGGCTGAAGAGTTGATTATGGCGCCCAGTTTGCAGTCATCTGCGAACTTGGTCAGCCACAGTCCTTCTGTGTTGGCCTGTACCGCCGAGAAATATATACCGAACAAGAGAGGTCCCAGGACTGAGCCTTGTGGGATGCCACTTGTAACTGGTTTGGAGTCTGACATGGCTCCAGCAATTCTAACCATGTGGGTTCTGTCCTTGAGCCAGTTTGCAACCCATCTAGTGACATAGGGGTTTATATTTAAGCTGGTGAGCTTATCTATAATGCCCGAGTGGGGTATTGTATCGAAGGCTTTTGCGAGGTCCAGGTAGGCTGTGTGGACCACCTTCCCCTCGTCAATGGCCTTGGTGACTGTTTCAAAGAAATCGACCAGGTTTAAGAGGCAGGATCTGCCCTTAACAAAGCCAAACTGGGTAGGATCCAGTGCTTGTAGGTCCCCAATATCTTTATTTATGAGGTCCATGATGATCCTTTCCATAGCTTTGCAGACCAAGCTAGTCAGGCTTATGGGGCGATAGTTTCCAGGATCCGTTGAGGCACCACCTTTGTGGAGAGGGACCACTGTTGCTGTACGCCACTCTTTGGGTACATATCTTGTAGTAAGGCTAAGATTGAACAGTAGTTTTATGTTTGGGTTTAGCTCTTCTTGGAGTTCATGTAGGACGCAGCCCGGGACACCATCTGGTCCCATTGATGCTGTGTTTTTTGCTTTGGAGAGGGCGGCTCTTACCTGAGCATCTGAGATGTCAGGGGGGCAGCACTCTGTTGGGATAGATATTTGCCCTTTTGGTGGGGAGGGGGGGGGTTTGCACTGAACCTGTCAGCTAGGATGTTGGCAATGTCTGTGGGCTATGTGTATTTTTTGTCATTTTGGACTAATTCTGAGCATATCTGGGAATTCCCACCCAGGTTCCTAACATAACTAAAGAAAGCCTTGTGATTATCCTTAGTGTCCTGTGTAATTTTTCTCTCGAAGCTGGCCTTAGACGATTTTATGATTGCCCGTAGTTTTTTGCTAATACTGATCAGAGATGCCTTCCCTTTTTGGGATTTTGCTCTATCATGTAGTAGCTTCCTCCTTCTATTGTATCGTTTGTTTATGGCTGGGGTCCACCAGACAGGTCTGCCTTTGGAGGATTGGGTCTTGGTTTTATTTGGGATTGCATGATCCACGCATTCCTGAAGGTGTTCATAGAATGCGTTTATAAAGGATTCTGCGGTCTGGGCCGTATTTTCCACAGGCCCGGGGGCTTTGAAGGATTTCGCCTCGGTTTTGAGGCGTGTGAAATTTGCTTTAGAGAAGTTTTTCACTGTGGTTTTCTGGGCAGGGGGTGGGGTCGGGATGTGAATATCCAGTGAGATTAGTTTATGGTCTGATTTTACCAGTGAGGGATACACTTCTGGTCTGGAGCATAGTGTCCCCATGTTGGTGATGATCAGGTCCAGTATGTTTTCCCCTCTTGTGGGAGTGGTAACAAGTTGTTCCATAGCATTTGAGTTTATAAATTCTAGGAACCTTTGGGCTAGGGTGTTGGAGCTAGAGTAATGCTCCCAGTCTATGTTTGGATAGTTGAAGTCACCCAATATAATGGTGTTTGGAGAGACCTTCATATTTTCCAGTATTCTGAGGAAGGCCGAGTGGGGTTCCTGTGTTTGGGAAGGTGGTCTGTAGCAGGCTATAAACTGGAAGGCAGTTTTACCCACAGTTAGTTGCACATGGATAGTCTCTGATGCTTCGTGCTGTGCCACCAACCTGGAGGTGTGGGTATCTTTGACGAATATTGATACTCCCCCTCCTTTTGTGGTTCAGTCCAAGTTTTGGGGCCGAAAAGCATGGTATGAGGTATAACCTGGTAGTGCTGGGGTGCTCTCGGGAGCCTTGAACCAGGTTTCTGTTACTGCACAGATATCGATGTTCTCCATGCTAAGGAGAGTTTCGAGTGCGTGCATCTTGAGGTTTAGACTTCTGGCGTTGAGTAGCATTACTCTTAGTTTCTTATCCCTTGTGATACCTATGGAGGTGGGTTTGTCTTTTGAGCCTTGCCTAAAAAGGCACTATGGGGTAGCAAGAGCATTTGCCAATATCCAAAAGCCCAAGGGTGACAGGTGCAAGCCGTCCCTAGCGAAGCATCGTGGCTTGTCAAGCATGTCATCCCAGGCTGACAGGCATTGGATCCCCTTTGAATGACACCAACACTTAAGCCAATTGTTGAAATTGATCATCTTGTCTTCATATTGTGGCATCATTCTTGGTGAGGGTAAGATGCTACTCAAGGTCAGGGTCATACCGGCCTGGGCTACATGCTCAGAGAGCTCCTCTATGTCTCTTTTCATGTAGTCCAGGGAGGTACGTCTCAGGTCATTCACACCAGCACGGACAATGACTGAGTCATATTTGTACTTGCCTTGGAGTGACCTGAGTGCTTGTGTTATGTGGCGGATCCTAGCGCCCGACAGGCAGCTCACCGTGACCTTCTCCTTGTTCAGCCTGGTGAGAGGGACGTCAGTGTGCCTGACGATAGAGTCACCTATTACAAGTGTATCAGGTGTGTTGTTTAGCCTTAAGGGCTGTGACTGTTCAGCACACCATCCAAGCTTGCTTGTCACATACAACTCCTATAGTGATCCTGTGAACAACACCACCATTTGCAGAATGTACTAATCAATATAAGAATGCAAGTAGTTTGTCAGGATTTTGTTCTGTATTACACAGATTGACAGACAGAGACACACACCTACACACACAAATATGAGCACACACACACACACACACACACACACACACACACACACACACACACACACACACACACACACACACACACACACAACACACACACACATACCACATGCATACTTAGGGACAACTGAGATTTTCTATTCCCCACATTTCACCTGTAGCATGTCTTTTTGAGGAAGTATGCATTGTGTGTGTGTGTGTGTGTGTGTGTGTGTCTTGTGTAATGTTGCTTAGTACCATGAGGTTGAGGTAAGGGGCAAAGATAGCAGTAGTATTAGCTTAAATGTGTAATGTGGTGCAAGGGGAACTGTTTTAATACATATAGCTAGCTAATTTCACATTCATATCATTCTGACATCATAAACTTTGCATCAATTTCCAAAGAATAAAGTATCAGCCACTTATTCATATACCACCTTTATGTACAACTTTCAAAATTCATTCTCCATGGTAATCTTTTTAGAGATTTGTCTCAAATCTTCTTTACCATGCCCAACCTCCAAATGCTTTCTCTGTTAAAGTCTTACTACTCCATCCTATACTTCCATCTTATAAAACTTCCCTGAGCTGATAATGAAACTCTGGTCACCCATGTCACAGTCTGTATTCAATCCATACCAGTAGTATGGATTTTTCCTTAATGACACACTAGAATTAATGAACACTTAAGTCAGTGTTAAAACTATTATAAGAGACTATGTAGTAGACTGGCATACATGTTAAAATAAACAATTTACTGTAGAAAGAGGTGACACTCTCCCACCTGAGTTAACAATAGAAAATTAATGGGAAGAAAAGTTGCATCAACCAACTGGCTTCCGTTGACCACAAAACACTTACATGTCTTGATTGCTTTAAGTATGTACATAGCTTTGGTTAATGTTACTGCACAGATGTCTCCAATGTCTTTAAGTGAATGGATAAAGCCATATATGCAGTTAAAGAATGCCATAATTTCTCAATGCTGCAACAGAAGTATCTCATAATCCCTCAATGCTGGAACAAGTGCTACTCATAATTTCAAAAGAAAAATTTCATCTCACAGGCCTAAATGTCATGGCAAATATATAATGGCAAGACACATCAATAAAGTACAGCATGAAGGTATGATGGTAACAGTCATATGGCAGAATATCAGCTGGCACCACAAATCCAAAATATTAAAATTGGGTGGATGCTATATACTGTAATGGCAGTGTTACCCACCACTCCACAAGGTATACCTATTAAGAGGAATTTCTGCATAGACTATCATGGACCTTATAATGTTTATTAGGTAGAGAAGTAGGGATCTCTATTCAAAGGGCTGGCCTTAGCAATACTGATTCCCAAATGAGCCCATTCTGGTGGGGCCCCCTCAGCTGACCATACCACCTACCACACCTTGCCAAACTCCTTCCACCCTTTGGCCTCCTGGATTTAAGATTACTTCATATTAGGTACTAGTAATGCATGCTATTGACATATAGTAAAAACAAAATATCATTATTTATCTTTATCTAGCTATCTATGTATATAATTTAAAATATTAACACTATGCTGACTACTCTGAAATAACCTCAGGTGAAACACGAGACCTTGTAAAATGTTTGCACTCATGAGCTCCCTATTCTTGCCTCCATGACCAATGCTCCGGGATACCAGGAATTCTGGAAAATAGTAAATGATGGTGGGCTTGATGGTTGTGCAGAGATGGGGCCAAAAATAACATGGACATTTTCTGAATTCAGTTTATTCATTCTCATATCATAGTAACCCCTTTTTCTTCATGGATTTACAGCCACTTTCAGTACCAGCTCAGAATTGTTGAAACTGCTTGCCCAAATCACTGCCATACATTGTTGTAGTTATAAAACTATGGGACTTCTGCAGAATGATTAATGATAACAACAATTTCAGGTGTCTCATTAGCAATGGCATTGCTAACCCACCTCCAGACATACTTGAAACTATTCATAAACGTTAATTTTTATAAGCTTAATTACTTGTTAAACCAGGTAAAACAACAAATGCTTGGAGATCACTTGCAGCCATAGCTCAGGCCACAAGGGAACTGTAAAGATTATATCCATAGAAACTTTATGGTAGACCCTAAGCATTGAGTTTCATCAGGTGGAACAAATCAGAATGCCTTAAGGAAACCCATCTTCTTTCTTCTTCTTTCGACTTTTTCCCATTTAGGGGTCGTCACAGCAAAACTCCGGTCCGCTAATGATTGGCAGTAGATTTTTTTATGGGTGCCGAGGTGCGAGCTTGACGCCCAACCTTCAACTAAGGCACGCCCATTCTACGCATGTCTTTCGAATGCCACTTGACCAGGGAGAGGACATGCAGACTCCACACAGAAGGTGCTCCAGCCGAGAATTGAAAGGGAGAACCTCTTGCTGTGAGGCAACAACACTACCACTGCACCACCGCTGCTGCCTTAAGGAAACCAATGTGGATGTAAGAAGAACACACATCACTTTCACATTTTGTTCAGCTTTCTTCAACATCCCCTCCAAAATCTGATCTCCAGTCTATTCAACCATTTTCTATCCTAAAGTTTCTGTTTGTCTGCTCCACCTCCCATTTTGTATATAACTCTGAGACTATAGTATCCTTGTAGTATGAGTCAAACTGTTTCTGACATGCCTTTCCTGTTTTTACAAATTGGAATTATTTTTTAGCCACCTCTGACTTCCTCTACTCAATACACACAGATTGTGTTTGGATGCTCTTTTATGCATCTTCAGCAAGCGTTTCCTTACCATACTGTTGACTTGGCAACATTATGTCATAAGTCTTGGTGAACAGAAGTTACTTCACATTACAGTGTCCTTATCTTTTTTGTCTTTGCTTACTAGAGTGTTTCCATTCTGTCTGAGACCGACTATTCCTTATTAATTAAAAAAAAAGCCTTATATGCCACATCAGCAAGGTAATCAAAAGAAAACACAATAGCAATCTGAATGTTCATATTAAACATGGTATTGCTGTCTTCTACAAAAGTAAATGGAGGGGTGCACAGAGCCAAATGTTTAATCCAACCTCAGTTTGGGGCTGAAACTTCCATTGAGTACTCATCAAAAACAGCTAACACTGTGTGTCACAAAACTCCATTATTAATACTACTATACTATGCTATTATTAATACTATGCTACATTATACAACAAAGGACCATTACTATTCAAAAATGAGCATTCTGATCGGGCAGCCTAACCAGCATGCCTGTTGTAAATCAGGCATATACCAAAAGAAAAGAATTCTGGCCACTGAATTTCCATTGCAGTCAGACTTTCTAGAGGCATATGCTGAGGGACAGAGCAAAATATAAGAAAGTCAGGAACATTCTGCAAAACTAAACAAACAGAAACCTGTCTTATTTTCATTATACTTTTGCACTGTCCCTTGTTAAAAAAAAAAAAAAAACCTCTATTTTTTTATCAGTTAAAAAAAAGAAAAGTTATGAAGATTCTGTTTTCGCTGTCACTTTTCCTGCACTGCACTGATGTACTGTGCAAGTGTGGAAACATAAGTCACATATGCATGCGCAGTACATCAGTACAGGGAAGACAAAGCAGAAGAAGACAGATGCACCATTATACAAATACATTATTTAAGAAAGGTAAGCAATTTCTTTCTTAAATAGTGTAAGTGTTTAATAGCAATAATCCACTCATGTTTGTGAGATTATCAGGTTTTTCTACCCATTCCCTTTGTGTGATCACATGAACTTTATCTACATAATCAAGCGACACCAACCATGAGTAAATATAACCACAGACAGTCATGGATTATTAACTCTATATCATACTACACTAGCCACAAGTACAATGAAAGGCAGGAAATGAACTCCACTCCACTCCACTGATGATATTCATATGTACAATGGATTAGAGGTAGGTAAATGCATTGTACGTTGCTGTACTGACCCTTAGGGAAGTCTTGTGGATCACAAAAGACACAGTGATCTGCCACAGCCCAGCATGGGGCTCCCTGTGGGAGATGGATCTATTGGTCTAGATAGGTCCAATTGGCCTAAGGCTGGCCCCATCTTTTGCAGAATGAAACCATCTAGGAAGTTAAGCAGAAGTATGTTCCTGTGCATAGAACATCATTCTACTTAGCGGGTCATATTGTGGCCATGCAGTGGTGGTTCTGTGTGAGATACTGTTCCATCAGAAGGACTGCAGAACATGCACATTTACAGGCTACCAGCCTTGAGAATCCCTATGTACATAAAACCATATCTCTCCAATGGTGAAAACTCAGACTGGTAGCCACCGTAGTCCTATATGATGCCCTCATTCAAGTATTCAATTTCTTATGCATTCAGTCGTTCATTCATTCAGTGTTCACCAGCTTTATATTTACACTATAGGAAGAAAGTGCCGCCCATAAAGTTATGCTTAGGTTGGGGTCTTGGGCATAAGCTATCCTTCCTCACAGAGTCCCACAGTACTCAGAATGCGGAGTGTAGACTGAACTGCTTATGCAATGCTGCACAAAGTCATTTTTGGTCAGACTGCAGGTTCAGTGTGGTTGTCCAACACAGTCAATACTCTGCAAGTAGTTAGGAAAGAAGGGACTCCCCATCTTTTTCATCCAGCTACAGTACATTGCTTTCCTTCCCTTCCATTAGGGCCAGCATGCCTCATACTGCTGTACTTCAGTGACAGGCGGCAATATCTCAGAGTACTCATTGTATTCAGAATATCTATGAAAAATGTATTTGCCTTATTTTACTCAGTCCCAGTTGTACAGTTTCCATGACAATCAGCCAATGTCAGCTGACCTGAAGGAATGCCAGTGTATGAACAGCACAAATAATATGGCACATTAACATAAAATACTAGGGCATTGCTTTATCTGTAGTTAGTGCAACCCGCTTATAGAATGGGTAACACTTTTTTTAGGTGGCTTTTGGACTGTTGGGGTGACTCCCATTCTTACATGGTGTATATTTGGAGGTGTGCTTGTTTGCAGGGTTCACGATAGCATGGATATTAGGGAAGACACCATTTGCAAAGCTCTTTCAGTCTTCTGGAATCTGGACACACATTTGTATGGTAGATCCAAATGGCCATGTAACAGCATAACAAATTGCAAACACACACACACACACACACACACACACACACACACACACACACACACACACACACACGCAGTGAAACAGAGTCACCAGTAACACAGAAAACATCATATTATTGAGTGAAACATTCTTCGGTGTTTAGGTGTGGCTTCTCAGTAAAGTATACATACA
This sequence comes from Protopterus annectens, assembly GCF_019279795.1. Taxonomy (NCBI): domain Eukaryota; kingdom Metazoa; phylum Chordata; order Ceratodontiformes; family Protopteridae; genus Protopterus; species Protopterus annectens. Next base: position 1,084,686,409 of record NC_056725.1, read on the forward strand.
AAAATGTTTATCTTAACACAACAGATTCACAATAATCCATATTCTGAATGTAGTTTCTATGTACATTTATGCATTACAATAATCTGATAATATGCACAACTTCTAATTTCTGGGGAAATTCATTCTGTATTTTTTCTTAATTATCAATAGTTGTGACATGCACTGAAATGGAGTGTGAAAGTAATGTGACTTATACTTAAGTTCACATACAGGTATAATCAACATGACAAAGGGCCAAAGAACAATTATCATTTAATGTTTCAGATGTAACCCAGCTAAATATATACAACATTTTATTTCTGTGCATTTAAATGAGGTTGAAATTATTGTTATTTCTTAAGACATCAAGCAGATAGGTGCTGTTATAGAATTCTGAAAATGATGGTGGTTGCCAAGCAAATATTTCATACGAAGAAGTCACATCAACTATAAAAATGCTTGCATATCTTGGCTTTTTATCAGACCGATGATTCAAGACTCAATAAGTTTTGTAACTTTCTAAGATGTGCAGTTGTCTATATTTTTGTTTAGAAACTGCTACATTTTGATATGAAAAATCATTATCTGTCTCTAGTTCAGTCTTTACAGAATTGTTCTGTATGAATAATCAATACAAGCATCTTGCACAATAGCTGATTTAATTATTGTCTAAATATCATGTCAGAAAAACAAAAGTATATCCTTTGTTTAATTAAATTTGAGACTATATTCCTGTTTTTCTCATCCATAGCTTATACTCCCACATAACAAGACAAATATGAGGACTGAGAAAGCTGTCACATGGAAAGATGATGCATATTTTATCATTCTGTTCCTCAGAGTTTCTGCCAGGTTATGCGCACATCCATGGGTATTGCCATAGCAATATGTGCATATTGTTACAGACTCACCTGTTCATAGCAATGAGCACAAAATGTCTTCACAAGCCACCTCAAACTGGAGTCATTCTAATGCAGGTTATTGTAGGTAGCCGTCTTGTGAAATACTATGAAACATTCCACATTCTTTTTTATTCTGAGTAACATATTACATTTTTGGTATAGTAAAGACATACAACAATTCTCAGTGTGTATTTTTCTGATACTTCACGATAGTATCTGAATGAACACTGGGTTGGGAAGCATGTCCGACTATTATACTCCTAGTACAGAAGCTGGGTTAAATGCTTCTCTATTTTTATCATAGTATAAACATGCTGCTGAGTATTAAAATGATGCAAAGAGAATTTTAAGTCTGCTATAAAAACAAACAAAAAATGGCAAGTCCTTTGTAATATAATATGAACTTATTTAATGCATTGACTTCTGTTCAGTTTGAACCACTGGTTAGAATTCAAAATAGTTGGGCAACAAAATTATAAGGCTGGGGAAAAACAGACTGAAGTAATATCTAATTGCACTATACCATGTAGAAAAAAATGTCAGAAACTCACTGGCTAATGTTGCAGAAAGTGACGGTGCTATCATTTGTAACCATAGTAACTGATGTTCCCCACTTCACTGAAACACCTTGGCCTGTTGGTGGCAATACACATACATATGATGTGATACTTGTACCACTGATGTTTAGTTGACAAGATTTATTTTTTAAACAGCTTTGTATTCTTGCCTGTATTACTTCCATCTGCTTCACCTGAAATCAGATGCTAAATAACAGAAGAGCTTTACTTCTCCACAAAATTACAGCACTTCTTTTATTTCTTAGTTCTTCAGAAAATAAATTGTATTGTGCTGTTTGATCATGTGTAAATAAACCTGACACCAGATGTCTTATTGACTCAACAAGTGTGGGGGATGGCATAATGATTAAAGTGTTCACCTCACAGACACAAGGTACATTGTTTAATTCTCACATTTGATCACTGTTTTCTTATTGGCTAGGAGTGTAATTGTCTGCAGACTGTGTAGTATTTAGCTATGAACTGTTCCACACAGGTATGCATGGTAGTGTGTCAGTTAGGGTTCACACCAGACAGCAAAATAACATTTTCAGAAATTTTAACATTTAAACATTAATGGCTCTTCAAAAGGTATTTTCAAAGTACTGGTTCACCAGAAATGTAAGCAGTAGCCCTCTGGTTGTGTCTGCAGATCATTGCTTCCTACTGACCATAAACATGAGCAATGACACAAGTCCTTCAGCAGTATCCTATTGGTTATTTGTAAACAGATACATTTACATAAACATGAGCACTGACACAAGTCCTTAAGCAGTATCTTATTGGTTATTTTTAAACAGATACATTTACATAAACATGAACAATGACACAAGTCCTTCAGCAGTATCCTATTGGTTATTTGTAAACAGATACATTTACTCTACAGTTTAACTGAACATTATGAGACATAAAGTACTGAAACAAATCTGGCATGAAGCCAAACAGTTCTCCCTTTTTCAAGTCACATCACGTAACCAAGAACCATAGGAGCCACTGTCTACTTATGTACTGACTGGCTAGTGTTAATAAGTGACTATGCTGTTAGTGTACTAACACTATAATTGGAGTTATCATAGACTGAAAATCCTGGACTAGAGAAATGTGAAATTACTGGCATGTGATCATAACACCAACCACTGTACCCTTATGTTTGAATACTAATCCTTCACCAAAATCAAAGTCATGATTGACTTCTTTACTATTTTATTATTCAGTCATAGTCAATGACCTCAGAGTCTAATCTCCAACTAGCCTCCAGTCATCTAATCCATTACTGCCCATAATGATTATCTATCATCAAGAATGAAAACACTTCAAATGGTGGCCTTCTTTTTTCTCTGTTCTCATCTGAAGGATACATTAGTTTATGAGCAAGGCATCATGTTGATTTCTTGCTCTCATGCAAGTGTGTTCATCCCTGATTAAATCTGATTGCTCTCTGGTGCTAATAAACTTATGTCATGTGCTTAATGTACCCTCACTTTCACCAGTGTAAACATGCAAAGGGTATATTCTTGCCCACACCTGAGGAAGGATAGATTGCTACAGAACACTGAGTCCTCAGTCCAAGGCCAGCATACAAACAGGTGAGATACCAACATGCCAAATGCCACCTTTCAAGTATGTTGAGTGATCTATCCAGCATATCATCATACCAACAATTATTTAATTACTTAAAGTGTACCCTTTATGTTCTTTCAACTTTTTTAATTTGTTTTCAGCAGGTGAATGTGATTCTTACTAATCAATGAATTAACTTACAAGTCTTTATAAATTAATTGCTAAAGATAATGCTTCACTATTAGGACAGGAAAATGGACATATTGCAATCCCTTACCTTTTATGGCAGTCAGTATAAGAAGGGGTGTTTGTCATTATACTTTGCACAAAGTGATATGCATTATGCAAATTTTGCACACAAAACTTTTCCCATTTTTTTCATGCTCTGTCTTTCCTATTTTTGTGATTGCATTATCCACTTTATTTTTGTAACAACTTTGTTTGGATCCATAAGCAACAGATGTGAAAAAAGAAAAAAAAATAATCCGCAGCTCATGAAAATATCTGGTGAATTGAAATGCCATCCAAATTCATTTATTACTACACTTCTGGTTGGACCATATCTGCAAAAACTGATCTATACATTTATTTGGACAAGACTGAACACTCGAGAACATTATGTTTGTGTGCATTAGTGAAAACCTGCAACAACCAATTAAGGTAGCAGTTAAAATCTTCATTTGTCCTTAGTCTCATTTCCTGTTAAATGAGTCCTTGACCTACATAAAAAGGTCTGCACTTTTCCCCTATTCCCACACTTTGCCTGTCTGGTCAGTGGTACTCAGTCCTGTCACATTTAAATGGTGTGATCTGAGGCTCTGAACATATTACATTTGAGCCAATATTTTATAGGGAGAACCATGACTGTTTAAGCAACTGTACTGGGAAGAAGTATTCAAAAGTACAGAGCACAGATGCAACTATATGTTATCTGCAATGCCAGACACAGACACAGTAAAGTTTGTGGATATACACACCGGCTATTAAAACTGAAAAAAATAAAGCGGGGTGAGAGGATAGGAGTTGTCAACATTCTTGAGAAAGACGAGAGAGTGAATGCAGGTGTTTACCCCATGAGGATGCCTGAAATGAGTTACAGGCCTAATCAATGTCATTTGCATACGTGACTGTGCAAGTATCACATGACATGCACAGAGGTAAATGTTGGAGCATAGGAAAAGCCCTTACAATGCCATGTGGATGATGGCACTACTCCCATCATGTACCATCCTCGTCCTTAGGGGAATGCATGAGACATTGGCTTTCATCCCTTAAAAATAGGTTAGCAATGTGTTCCATGGTACATCCAATGCTGTAAAATTTTTTTGTACCCTTCTCCTGACTGATACCTTTAGATAGTAGAAACACTCAGAAATAAATCCACAAGAAACACAAAAGTCCTTCACGACAGGGAAACACAAGAAAGAAAATGTAATATCCTTTATTACAGCTTCTGTCACCTCGGCCTTTTGCCTTCAAGGGAATAATTACACCAGTGAAATCACTTCCTTTTATGCATCAAGTACTCCATTTAAACAATCACTTAACCAATCCATTAGTTAATTAATCAAATAAATAACACCATTGCAAAACGTATACAAACATCTTAAAGGGAACTTCATTGCAACTTGTTTTTCATATGGAAAAAACACATTATTACAAATACATTAATACATTCCCCCAATATCTACCCCCAGAATGGATTCTTTTTTTTTTTTAATATATCCATCAATATTACTGTAATTGCACATAAAGGGTGATATTACTGTCTATATTCATACCATTAGGAAACAATGTGTGAAAATTAATAATCATCCTACATTCAAGTTTATTTAGTTCCCTTTTAAAATTACCATTGTTAGCCGAAGGTCGTGCCAAAACACTAAAAAGCAAGCTACTAGATGATCATTCATGCTTGGACAAAAAATGAGTAGCTACCAGACTTTCAGATTTATTTCTCCTAATGTCACCTAGATGTTCCAAAACCCATACCTTAAACCTTCTGGTAGTTTGACCAATATACCAACAGGTCTTGCTGCATCCACAACCAATAATATAAACTATCCCACAAGAATTACAATTATAAAATTCCCTGGCTATGTAATTCTTCCCATTTATTTTACATCCATTCAAATTCCTAACACGATTGCATACTGAGCACCCACCACACTGGTGCGTGCCCACTTTACTACCCAGCATAATCCCAGGAATTTTTCTCTAAGTAATTCTTTAAGGTTACTATATCTACCATAAGAGAATGTAATGTGCTTTGGAAAAAGGGGCCCAACAGAAGTATCCTCATAAACAGCATCCCACACCTGTCTCACTATCTTCTCCAAAATAGTTAAAAATTCAGAGTACCTTCTAACAAAAAATTACTTTTCAGAATTTGTATCCCTTTCTACATGATTTATAACCTTTTTACTCTGATCCCCACCAACTCCAGGCACTCTATTTCTTGATCTACACAAAACATGGTCCGTGTATCCACGAACATGCAACTGTTCAAACACTTCATCAAGAAATTTCCCTTAAGTCCTATCTCAGAAGTGTTATAAAAATCATCCTAAATTCGCCACAGGGCAAAGACTCTATCAAATGGGGGGATGCATGCTGTCTGCATGTAGGCAATTGTTAATCGCAGTTGGTTTTCTAAAGGGTTTGTGTTGAATCTTCTGTCCACTGCTAACATAGAATACAGCATCTACAAATGGAATACTCTCTGCTCCTACATTCCAGGTAAATTTTAAACCATAGGGGTTGTCATTAAGTGAATACATAAAGCCCAAAAAATCCCTCATCACCTTTGCAAATAAAAATCAAATCATCTTTAAATCTTTTATAGTACATAACAGTATTCACAAAGTACTCATTTAGCATCATAAACTGTCTTTCAAAATCTCCCATATATATATGACAGCATATGAAGGTGCAAAGGCTTCCTCCATCGCCGTACCTTTCCATTGTAAGAAAAACTCATTTTTCCACTTGAAATAATTATGAGTTAAACAGAATTCTAAAAGAACCAGCAAAAAGGATGGCCAAGGTCCTTCTCCCAACATTCTGGCTACAGCTTCCATGCCCCATCTCTTACCAATATTAGAATATAAAGCATTCACATCCATTGTAGCCCAGAAGTAATCCTGCTTCCAATCTAAGTTACACAAATCCATACAAACTTCGCTGGTATTATTAACATGTGAGGGAATCATAGTTAAAAATGTTTTCAAATGTACATCCAAAAAGAGGTTAACATACTCCAAAAAAAAACCTATCCCAGAAATAATAGGCCTCCCGGAGGATCTACAAGACGTTTGTGAATTTTAGGGATGGCATATATAAAAGGATCTTTAGGCTGTTTTACAATTAATTTCCTAACATCCTTTGGTTTTAAAAAAACATGCCTTTCCCCACATTCCAAAAATCTCACATAATTCTTGAGAGAACATTTTGAGAGGGTTATTGGGTAGCTTACTATAATACATTTCTTCACCCAAAATCTTCCGAACCATTTCATCATACCATATCCGATCCATAGCTACCCAATTACCCCCTTTATCAGCAGGTTTAAAAGCCACTTTATCCAAATTGGAGCATAACCCCTGTAACATCACCCATTTATCTTTGCTAAGATTGTATGACTTAAAGTTTTTTACAAACAGTATTTTCAAAAACATTAATGGCAGTATAATGCTTAGGAGGCATAAACATACTATCAGAGGGAAAATAAGACAACTCTAAAAAAACATAACGAGTGACAAACCCCTCCATGTTATTACTGGAGTCAAATGAGTTATCAATACATTCTCCATTATTAAGCATGTCTTCACATTCAATGCACTGAAAATACATTTCAGTTTCATGAATGCTTACATTCAGAGGCTCATCATCTTCATCACCAAGCTCATTACATGTTTTACTCCTTTCAAAACATTGCTTGCAGTTAAAAAATACTTTTAAATTCAATTTACGACAAAATCTTTTGACATCCAAAATAGTATCAGCCAAAGAAGGAATATTAGTAGGAACACACTTTGTATTACACAAAAGTATATTTTTCAGCAAGCACATACATATTCAAGCCAGATAAGTTAACAATTTTAAGTCCCTGATTAAGAGTCCCATCACTGCCAAAATTCACAAAATCACCAAAATACACACTGTTTATTTGTGATTCTGTAATACAGTCTATTAAGTTTGTGGAAGGTCTTACTTCTAGTTTTGTCGTTGACACTCTACTTCCTCCATTGTCTCTTGGGTCACCCCTTCCTGACTGATACCTTTCAACAATGAGATCCCTTTGATGCTTTGTAAGCTCTCTGTGAACCATGGCTTTTGCTGTAGCAGGCAACTGAGTAAATGTCAGGAAAATCCTACTAGGACAGCTGAACTTCATTTGGGGTTAATCAGAGTCTCTTTAATTGATGGCAGCTGTGTACCCAAGAAGACTGAATGTTATAATTAACTCAAAAGGTGCTTCAACAAAGTTTTAATTTAAGGGTGTGCACAATTATGCAACCAGCGTATTATACATTTTTTATTTTTTATATTTTTTCCCCTAACAGACTTGTTTGTTTTTCAATTGAATTGTGCAGGTTATAGGTCACATTAAAGGTGTGAAAAGTTTTGAAATGATTTATTGTGGTCTCATTTTTTTTATATCACAAAAACCTCGCATTTAAACAGGGGTGTGTACACTTTTTATATCCACTGTGTATATATATATATATATATATATATATATATATATATATATAGATATATATATTTTTTTATTTTTTTTTTATTTTACATTTGTTAACTGGGATAATCCAACTGGAACAGGTCCATTTTCAGTGGAGGCCCGGGGAGAAAAGCTCCACAGTTACATATTACAAGTGTTTAAGAAAAAAATATATATTTTACAAGGTTACATATTTACAAGTGTATAAGGAAAAAAAAAATTACAAGTGTATTAGAAAAAAAAAATATTTTACAAAGTCAGACATAGTATGACAATTTAATTCAACACTTTTCAAAACGAAACTTTGAGTACATAACAGAGAATAGAGAGAGGAGAGGATGTATAAATCTGTTATGTATAAAGGTAAATGTTCTTTAGAAGCACTGATTTATCTTTGTTCCACAATTCTCACTATACTGTTTAGGGGCAAATAGCATTATATTGATGGTTTAAATTCTAGGATTGGCCATATTCACTTATAAATAATTTTATTTTGGGGTAGCCAACAACGTTTTTTTTTTTTTATTTGGTTTTATTTTATCTTATATTCCAGATGCCATTATGTCAGTCTGGAAAGTTCTTGAAAAAAAAAATCACCAATACAAACTAAATGAAGTTTGGCATAAACTAAGTTGTCCCGGGAAATCTTCATGGGGGGGGTAGGTTAATAAATGGAATTAAGTGGGTTGGGGAGGTGAAAGCGTTAAGTAGAGGCAGGGATGGTTGGGAGGAAGTGAGATAATGATGGGGAGGGGCTTAAGAGGTTTAGTCTAGTGTAGTTGGGCTAAGCAGGCACATTTTGGTGTGAACTTGCTACAGTGCAGGTTTATGCCCATGACGACCAGGTGGTATTAAGGGATCAGGTAGGCCTTGGATTAATAATGTGTGCCGGCAGGACAGTGGGTAAGGTTAATTTATTCTTTTTGCTTTCCTAGTCGGGTAGTATTAAAGCATGGGAGGGGTTGAGGATTTTAGGCAGTGTTATGGGTACTTTGGTAGTTGTATTCTGGCAGGGAACTTTATGGTAAAACAATATAATAATATAAAGTTGGCTGGATGATAGAGGCTTGGTAGGGCATTATGCACCCAATATACAGCATGCCGCTCATTTTCTGACTTGTTTTCTAACTAAAAAAAAAAAAAAAAAAAAAAACTAAATAAACTAAAGGGTAGTTATTCCTGGTGATAGGGTTTTCATAGAATTCTCAGTGTGGAGGGCTTTGTTCCTCCAGTATACAGCGTGAATTTTGTTTTCGAACACCTTGCCCAGCAAAGTAGTCGTGGATGGTGACAGGGCTCTGTATTGTGAGGCTCCATTTAAGCCATAAGTAGTTTTCGCGGGCTGGTAGATTTTGTGCTCCTAGATGCCCCTGTCCATGCGCGGTGCAAGAATTCTTCCTTGCCTCATGGTCAAGGTAAATCTACATGTCAGGGACAAAACATAGTTTTCAGCGTTTACAATCGTGGGCGGGTGATTATTTGGCTAAGCCTGTTAATGCTTTATTGGCCTTTTTCCTGCTTGAGCTCACGATATCGGCTTGTGGAGCAGGTTATGGTTGGAGTCACATTTACAGCCGATGTGTCCAGTAATGTACAGTTTCTGAATTGTCGCAGAGTTGGTATAGTTGCAGATATTGAAAGGTGTTTGTTGTTGTCTTTATTTTTTTTTCCCGGTTAGGGGTCGCCACAGCGGAACTCCGGTCCACTAATGATTGGCAGTAGAGTTTCACGAAAGGTGTTTAGTTCCATATATATAAATGGTGATTGCATGGGTTTACATGTTTGCTTTGGGGGTACTTGCCATGCTGGGGTGGGGTGATGTTGCCCTGAGTTTAATCTTGTGGTTGAGTGGTGCTGTTACCTGCAGAAAATTCATACATTATTAAATGTGTTTTACTTCTTGTTGTTGAGCAGTTTTGTCATGTACAGGGAATGTGTACATAACTAATTAAAATACGGATGGCATGATGGTTCCTTTCTCGGTGGTGGTCAGAACAGGTCCGATATTACATGCGCTGCTGGCAAGGGGTTAGCATATCCAATCGTGGCTGTGTCTCCACTGTAAGGAGGGTTGGGATTAGGTTTCATAGTCTATTCAGTCTGTCTGGCCTTCTGCTTATGTTTTCACGGGCTAAGCAGTAATCCACGTATTGGCTGCTCATTGCACACTCGCAGTGTTGCGGTAACGGCCGTGGGGAGCAGGGTAGTGCAGGGCATACCTCAACCATCAGAAATGGTGATAACAACTTTAAACTTGTTCCTTAACCTCTATAAAAAAAAAAAAAAGGGACTTGTGGAAATGTCCTTCCTCCACATAAAGAGTCCTGGTTTCTCTGGCACAATATAACCTTTGCCTTAAGTGTTTTTTGCCTCAGTCTTTCTTGACAAAGATTTTAAATTCTCAGGTGGCAACAGTGAATTTGATAGAGAAATTCTTTCTTTTAACTTACCATCCATTAATAGCCGATCAAGGACATAACACCTTACAATGGAGAATGTGCTTATTCCAGTAATGCTAAGTGACAGTTATTGGCACAGTTTTGTAAGAGCTTCTGAAAGTTATGTTCTCCATGTTCTTGACTCTTTGTTGCTTTGTTTGTTTTTAAAAAGTAAAAGGAAGAGGGAAGAAAAATAAAAGGAGAGAGGTTATATATATTCCTGATGCCATTTGTCTGGTGGTACTTCTTAAATTGGGTTGTTGTTTGCTACAGTTTGAGTAATTGTTTGGGAATATTCAGTTTTTATTCTCACTACTGCAGATTTTCTGGTTGCACTTACCTTGGTGGGTCCATTAGGTTGGAGAGCCAAACAGATTGTGGCATTGTCTCGTCTTTTGTACAGGTTGGGTGGTTGGGGCTGGTCAGTTCATTTGCTTCCTCTGAGTGATGCTTAATGCAACCACATTGGTTGGAGGAGGAGAAGAAGGAAAAAGGAAAAGAGAGAAAGAAGTAGAAAAAAAAAAAAAAAAAAAAAAAATGGAACACAGTGGTAGCGTGATCGGGTAGGGCCAAGCTCGTTGGGCTGAATCAGATTGGCTGTGCAGTTGGGGTGGGATTCCACCATGTGAATGGCTTTGCTGGTCGCGGGGACCCCTTTTTGCGAGCTGAGAGCTTTTGTTGGTGGATGTGCACTACATTAGTGTGCTCTCCAACAGTTCAGACTTTCACAGAAAGGAGTTGGGGTATTTATTGAGGTGGATTAGCTGATTATTTCTGGGTGAGTGCTGTAGACAAATGGACACACTTTTGAGTGCAGCATGCAGAACAGGCTTTTCTTGCTATGTGTTACCTCCATTCACTGTTTTAGTAATATTAATAATAATATTAGTTCCACAGTTAAAATCAAGATGTAGGGGGAAAAACACATGACACGAGTTGTTAAATTCCGACATGGCTTTAATGTTTATCATTACTACTTTGGTTCAGGATGCAACTTGTGCTAGATTTGTTCTCCATACCTCTCAAGGGTACCTCATTTGGGGTCCTAAAAAATTTCAGTGTTGGGAATGTTTTAACTGATAGCCATGGTAAACAGAAAAGATTGATATTAACTTATTAAAAGATCTTTTTTCATAAGTAAACCAGTATATTTTAACCATCCCTATGACCTTCCTAGTAGAGATTACTAGGTAAGCTGTTGTGTTTCACATATTGCTAGTGTTACTCATTTCTAGAGATGGAAGGTTGAGAGCTATGTTCTCTCCTTCAACTGAGGAGAGGAGGTGGGCTGGAAGGGTAGCGTTGGCTGTTTCGGGCTGAGAAATACCCGCGAGTAATGTCCATGTGGCACATGTGCAATTGTGGTCTTGGCGGACTTGAGTCTCAGTTAGATGCCCTTTGGCTATTGTTGTTGTGTTATTCCACCATCTTTCAGGTTAGGAATAAATAAGGTTTGAAGTACAGAATCAGTAGCGAGGGATTTGAGCTCCCAGGTTGAGAGAAACTTGATTCTGACCGCCATGTTTCCCTTGTTCAGAAGCTTGCCACATGGCACACCCCATAGGTAAGGGTATCTCATCCAGGGATGGAGAGGTCATAACATCCTTGTATTCTTCCATTATAAGGCTATACACAAGTAGACACACACACATATACACAAAACAATTGCTGTTGCAATCTTGTTTGGTTCAGTACTATAAATCAATGTTAGCTAGGTCAGCTTCTCAGCTATTGAGATTCAGTCTAAGGTAGTACAAGATGGTACTCCCTTCATTTTAAACATTACCATTAATATTTAAAATATTATATTTAAAATATACCATCACCCTACCAAAATGCAGCTATACAGTCTGATTAGCACTGACTTAACCATCTAATGTATACCTTTATTATAATAAGATCACAGATTAAACTGATAGTACATTCTTTATTAAGTGAACCATATCTTACTAAGCTTTTCAAGTTTATTGAATCATGTATTAAAAGAAATCTTGGGCACTACCAAATGGTGGCTTTATTAGGGATACTTATTTTATTTCTTCAATGAATTTTGCATTTATTTTTATTCACTAAGTTTTTTGAGTTAAATTCATTTTAATCTGCATTTCTGATGTGTTGTTTTTTTTTCACAGTTTCTATTCTACATTCACTAAAGTCTCAATGGACCATAATTACTGTGGATGTTGAATATATGTTTCATGAGCCAGAATCCAAGAGCAGACATGTCCCGTCCAGGTCCAAGAGAGAAAGAACAAAAGCCAAAATAGATTAATTCCATAAAGCTGAAGCCTTTGCCAAGTAGAATGGACACAGACAACAGAAGGCTGGCAAAATCACACAGGAACCAGAAGTTCAGCTAGAGAATGCCATTCCAACATCCACCCCAGAGAAACCAGGTAAGGAATGTCTCCTGGGTACGGGGAATGGAGAAGCAGTTTTTGTAGAGTCAAACACAGGTAGATTACACTCAAGAGTTTCTACAGTCCCTCCTGGATGTCAACATGGGTATGTTATTTAATTTGGTTCTAGAAAAAGAATTTGGCTCCCCTGTGGTTTCAAAGGAAGGAAGGATGTTTTCCTAACACCCCACAAGCATAGCCCCCCCCCATCCCACACAGGACACTTAGTTCAGGGGGTTGGAGGTCAGATTATAAATACTTCAGGGGTAATTCTGATTTCAAACCTAGGATGCAGATGTAGTTATCATCAATGCCCCCTGCTAGACAATGCATCTGACTCTTCAACATTAAATGGCAATCCCCCTGAGTCATAAATGGCTCACATCTCTAAAGCTATTAAGTATAAAGTCATTATGGGAGAATACATACACGTATTTGATTTGGAAGATACCAATGGGTTTACAAGATTATTGGAAGCTGAAAAGTCAGGCTCCAAGGATTTACTATCCATGTTGGCCTCCTAGACAAGTTGTTGAATAAAACACAGACCCATAAAAACTAGAACTCTTGGGCATCTGGCGTCTTAATTTTTAAAGTTATTCTTACTGAAAATGACCCACAACTGGCTCTGCCTTTGAATTCTTATAAGCCCATCATTTTCTCAGAGGGGAGTTATGGTCAGATTACGATCAAAGGTACAAGAAAACTAAAGGCAGTTAACAAGACATTAAGGTAGGATTAGCAGCACCCCGATACCTGGTTAAGCACCATATTGGATAAATCTTCTTTCAGCAATCTCGGTACCAAACCAGATTTTCAGAATGCAAGGATATGTTGGGCCTTCAACAGTGGTAAATGCCTGTTGCCTGCTTGCTGGTTCTCTTACACATGTTCGCACTGTGGTAAATCTCACCTGTCTCTCAATAGCTGGAAGAAGTTGCGAAAAGCCAGAGCATTGCCAGTTGTTCACAGATTATCAGCTTTCCTCTTTTAAGCATTTAGAGACCTTTTGGGAGATGGGCCCCTTTTGAGTCAGCAGAGGTTTTACTTCAAAATGAGGAGAATAACAGCAAGGCAACACACTCACCCATTAAACCAGAAATACCTGCTCTAGAACTTGAGTACTACACCAATTGCGGGTCAGCAGTTTTATTGATGCAAAGGTTTTTGTAGGGTATTCCATTGAAATTCAATGCTCCTTTTAATAATAAGATTGCCAATACTTTGAAATCTTCCCTTGGAAATGACAACAAAATATAAATATTCCCAAAGAAGAATTATAAGTTGGTAGGATGACCAGTCCATTTAACACTTCACTCTGGAACAAATTCATGACTTCTCATATTGGGCTCATTCCTATGAAGAAAGAAGGTAAACTTGGTGTAATTCATCACCTTTCCACACCAGATGGGTCATCAATAAATGACTTTATTTTGAAAGATGAAACCATGGTTAAAATATGTCCCTCTGAATGATGCAGTTAACGTTACCAGGAAGTTCAACAAGCCTTGGCTGAGTGGGTTTTGTATTAAATCACCTTTTTGTTTGTTACCCGTTAATGAATGAATAAGACTAGCTGAGACTCAGCTTGTCCTTTTAAGGTCAGCTGTATTTTGACAGTCCAGGCTAATGGGAATTTCCACTGCCTGCGCTGTTTTTGAGTCATTTAGGATCACTCTTCACGTGTTGGAAACAAAAGGCCAGGAACAAAGCAACAATCCATTACCTAAACTGATTCATCATTTTAGGGGAGCATAAGCAAGCGGCCAAGGTATGCATGAAACTTTTTATCGATTTATGTGATCTCCCAGTGAGTCCCACTTGCTAAGGATAAAGTGAAAGATGCAAGTCACTATATCACTTTTCTAGGTCTATAAATCAATGCTAAACAGATGTTCATGCTGGCCAACTACAAAATACAGTGGTTAAAGCTAGGCATCAAAAATGTTTGCTGATTCCAAAGCCAAGGTGAGTCAGATGATGTCACTTACTGTGCTACTTAATTTTGCCTGAAGAGTGATCACCCCAAGGGTGGAACGTTCATATGATCCCTGGCTAATCTCTAAAAAGGAGGAACCATCATTTGTGTATATCCTAAAAGGGTAAAAGACAATCTGCATTTATGGAAAAACATGCCTTGGGCAGTTCAGTGGGTTACATTGTAGCAATCTGACTGGATCTGATCAGTTTCCCTCTAGCTTTTACAGATGCAACACTCAGTAAAGGAATGGGTAAATATTTCGGGGGAAAATGATTTTTCAAATGAATGGTTATCTTACCAGTTATGGGCTGTTGAGAAGGACGTCACATTCCAACAAATGAAATATCATGCAATAAAGGCATTACTAGTTTGTTTGTCTTTTTTGGCTTTTCCCGGTTAGGGGTCACCACAGCGGAACTCCGGTCCGCTAATGATTGGCAGTCAATTTTTATGGTGCCGAGTTGCATTACTAGTGAAGGAGAAAATATAATTCTCTTTATTGTTTAGCACTTTTATCCAAAACAGGACTTCATCAGAATAAATTTTAACAGACATTCACAATATTTAAACTACAGCCAAACAATATGAATATATATATTTTTCTCTCTTAGTTTATAGTGGGAGTGTGGGGAGCAATGGGTGGTATGGGGGAAGAGATAGGGAGTTCATATAAGAGCCAGGAGTTTGCTGTCTTGGAGGAGCCCTGAGCTGTGGGTGTGTGGTCCATGGCATGGATGGAGTGTAGTTCTTGGCTTACCTGGTGGTGTGTGTGTGTGTTTGTTTAGCTTCTTGGTTCCCCGGTGGTCTGGTGGTGCACGGGTGGTGCTGAGGATGGTCATTGGTTGTCCGGTTGTGGTTCAGTGGATCTTCCTTCCCGGTCATGGCTCTGATAATCCAAAGGGGGGTGGTAGGGCCATGTGGTTTGGTTTGGGCCTGGTGCTTGCAGTGTAGATGATGCCCTGGTGGTTGTGGTTGGCAGCTATGGCGGGTTGCCTTAGAGGTTATAGCCAGCGTTGGTGGTGTGGTGGTCAGGGCTGCTCTTTTCATGCCTAGATGGGTTCATCTGCTGTTTGGGTCTATGCCACAGTGTTTCTGGTGTTCCGGTAGTGGTTCGCATTAAGGCAGGCTAGGAACACCCTCGCATGGCCATTGCCTTCTCGTGTGCTCATTGGGGGCAGCGGCCATTTGCACAAACCATTGGAATGCTTTCCCTTTTACACAGGGAGAGTTCACAGGATATGCCAGCGTAAAATAATAATAATAATAATAATAATAATTACAAGAGCAACATTTAGAATGGCAGTGGCAGCTCAGAGGGATTAGTGATAGATTGCTGTGGCTATGGGTGCAGGGGTCCTGGCATACCTCTCACTGTACAGATTTTGCAGAATGTCCAGATTTGCCTCATAGTGTTGGTGTGTTCCTCTGGAAATATGTGCTTTTCTGGCAAGTAGCTGAGGTTTGAATTAATTAAATAATGACAAACATTTGAGTTTAAGACTCAATATCCTTCAGAAATTCATGCTAATGCAAAACCTATTATTCCATCAACTTTCCAGCTTTGTAAAAGCAATATTTAAAATCTGTCCCTATTGGTCCCCTCAGCATTTTAGGCTGTGTCCAGAGTTCTTGCTCTCAGAGTTTGAGAGGTATGGATCTGGGGTTCGAGACTTGCAGGTGTTGATTGCTTGGGAGTCATTATCACAGCATCAGAAAGGGGATTGCTGGAATGCAACTGAAAGCTCCAAAACTTTGGGTTAAATGGCTAAATTCAAATATAGGACAGTCCAATTCATGTATGTTTGCTGTAATGAACATAGAAGAAACTGAAGGGTGACAACATTATATATAGATGGCCACTAACACTCTATTATCATGTAGTAGCTGTATTCATGTTGTATGTGATAATATTTTGAGAGAAAATGTTAAAAGAGATTATACATTTTGGAAAAGAGTATTCATGAAGTTATGTCCTTTCCTTATATAAATATGCCAAAGAATTATAACTCTAACTTAGTTTGTTTGGGAAACAGTGAATTAGTGTGGTGCCATCCAGTGGGTTCATAACAGTCCCTTAAGGCTACAGCTCAAATGGTGTAGTGGTACATTACTCTGATTATAATGTGCAGGGTCCTGGGTTCAATACTTGGCAGGGCCGATTATTCCAAGTGATTTCAATACTCACAACAGGTTGTTGTTAATTGTAGACATTTATAGTATGACAAGTCCCCCCCACCCACAGGCTAAGGGGTAGAGCAGGTAATGCGATAATGAATTTAGGGCAATGCAGGTTAGGGGTGAGATTTGTGGGCTAGGTTATTTTGGGCTGGGGAGTGGTATTAATGTATGTGCTGTTTCTCTTCTTACAGATGGCTAACTTGCCAGGACTAGGTCAGAGGTGGCAAGCTATTGTGGCCCAGGCAGAGGAATTATTTCAGGAGGTGTCGACGTCTGAGGTGGTAATGGAGCAAGAGCAGACACCAGGGCAGAAGAGGCAATGTTCTACATCAAGAACTCCAGCTCGGGGGAAAAGGCAGTGGACAGTGAAGCAGGTAGTTGCAGTGGTGGCATCTGCTCCCAGCACATCTCAAGACGGAGGTTCAGGTAATGGTTTTTCTTCATCAGTTCTGGTTGAGGAAGCGAGCAGTGAGGATCTTGAGGGGAGTGGAGATGAAGGGGAACTCGTAGGTGGGGATCTCAGGAGAGGATAGCATGCGATAGAGTATGCACAGAGGGAGGCAACAGAGGTATCCAGGTATGCTGGAGGAGATGCGACTGGGGATAGTGCAGGGTCAGGGGATAGTTTGGTTTTAGGCTTGGACATAGGTCCAGAATTTGGGCTGCGACCGGGGGACTGGTTAGCCACCCAAGCCTTGAGACAAGTGGCAGGAACGGTCTTTTTGACTCGGCATATTCCAGGGTCAGTGAAAGAAAAAATTTGGAAAGAAGAATATATTGATGTATTTGAGTTGATCAATGTGGAAGGAGTACAGCTGTTAGTGGAGACCAAGTTGGCTCATAGTAAGGATTTGTTGGTGGCATTAGCAGCTTTGGGGAGGAAAAGGTTAGGTAAAATTCACCCTAGGATGTGGGATAATTAGGTGGTAGGCTTTATTTACTATACGGCTGTGCAGCTGGAGAAAGACGAGTCGTTGGCCCTGCCACTTCTGGATTATTTCCTTAACATTCAGGAGGCACAATGGTTAAGGCCGGAGAATGTGTGGTGTTGGTATGATCAGCGATTCTGCAAACAGGAGGCTGTGGACCAGTCGCTACATTGGAAGGTGTGTGATCTGGATATATGGTTAGCCACAATGATGGATGGTAATGGTGGCTTTAACAGAAGGGTAAGTGAGGGAGACAGAGTTGGTGTCTGTTGATCTTTCAATAATGGCCCTTGTTCTTGTGTAGGGTTCAAATTCTCGCACACTTGCTCAAGATGTGGAGAAAGTAATTTGGCCATGTTTTGTGGTCGCCGTGACCTTTCTGCATTGAATTCCAATGTTATGGCTCAGAGGGTGGGTTTTCCTCTGCGCAAGAGTTTCAAGCCATAAGGGGTAGGGGTAATTTTCGTGGGTTCAGGGGAAGTGGGTTCTTTAGAGGGAATAGGGGAAGGGGCATCTTTCCCCATTAAGGTGGAGGTGCTGCAGGGCATATTCTGGGGGTTTCCTGGCCTTGCAATTAAAAATGAGCTATTATAGGGGTCTCGTTGGGGATTTCCTATTAAGTCTAGTGTGGGAGGAAGTGGGGGGGTTGCAAGAACCTGCAATCAGTGCGAGGTAAAGAGGACATATTGGAGGGATTGGTGGAGAAGGAGCGGCAGGCTGGGCGTTTATTGGGTCCTTTTGACAATCCACCCTTCAGTAGTTACAAGGTGTCGCCCTTGGGCTTAGTGCCAGAGAAACAAGCTAGGGAATTTAGATTGATACATCACTTGTCTCATCCAGAAGGGGGTTCAGTTAATGATTTTATTGCAAAGGAGGAGGTCAGTGTGCATTATGCATCCTTGGATGATGTCGTCAAGGTGATTAAGGAATTTCAGGAACCATGGCTGGTAAAAGTTGACATTGAGTCTGTTTTCACTTGCTGCAAATCAGACCGGAGGATTGGCCATTGCTGGGGATGACGGTAGGTGACAAGTACTGTTTTGACAAAGCCATGCCTATGGGTTGTTCAGTGGCATGTGGGACATTTGAGAAGTTCAGTATGGTATTAAATTGGGCATGGCAGCAGAGGGTGGGAATGTGGAAGGCAGTTCACTATTTAGATGATGTTCTACTAGTGGGTGAATGACGAGCATGGACCCAGGAACATCTGCGGGAGTTTATGAGCATGTGCGAGGATCTGGGGGTACCATTGGCCCAGCAGAAGATGGAAGGTCTGGCAAGAGTGTTAGAATTTTTGGGATTAATGGTAGATGTGCAGCGGGGACTGTTTTCTCTGCCTGAGGATAAGATAGAGAAGCTTAGGATGGCTATAAGGTTGGTGCTGGACAAGGATAAGATATGGATTTGGTCAGTCATGGAGTTGTTGGGGCTTTTAATTTTGCCTGTCAAGAGGTACACCTGGGGTGTTCCTCTTGTAGGTCGGTGGAGCTTATGTTGAAAGGGGGCTGGAGTAAACATCATTAGGTTAGGGTGACCAAGTTGGTGCAGGAGGATTTGTTGTTGTGGGCTTGTTTTTTGTGACATTTTAATGGGATTTCCTTCTGGCAGTCAGAATGGGTGGGGCAGGAGGAACTTCACTTATTTATGGATGTAGCTGGTGGCATTGGTATGGGGGCCTACTTTGGAGGATGGTGGTTTGTGGCTAAATGGCCTCAAGCTTGGAAAGAAGAATGGAGATGTGATGTGGCCTTTCTAGTGTTGATGCCTATATGGGTAGCTTCTGTAGTTTGGAAGGATCATTTATGGGACAAGCCAGTAGTTTTTCATTCTGACAATATGGCTGTGGTGAGGATTTTACAAAAGCAGATGGCTATGTCGGAATTGTTATTGTTGGTATTATGTAAATTGATTTTGCAGTCTGTTAATAAACTTTTAATGTACAGGAGTGCATGTCCCTAGTGTAAAGAATGATTTTGTTGACAGCTTGTCCCGATTTCAGTTTTGCAGGTTTTGGCTGCTAGCTCCAGGAGTGGAGGAAATACCAGAAATCCTGCCAGAGGAGGTGTGGAACCTTGGGAAGATGTAGCTAGGGGGTTGGTGCTTAATTCATGGGCTCTCTCTACAAGAAAGGCTTACGGTAGGGCTTGTTGTGATTATGACCAGTATGTTCTACAGTTGCCAGAAGAGGAAGGGGTATGGTTAGAGGAATTGTTGATGTGTTACTTAGCTAAGGCTAGGGGACTGGGTTAGGCATTGCAGACTATCAGGGTGGATTTGGCTGCTATTAGCATTTTTGCTAGGGTATCTGAATTGCAGGATTTTACAAAGTCATGGACAGTAGGGTGGATGTTGAGGGGTTGGGGGACAGTGGTTGGGGAACAGGGGGATATGCGATGGTCACTGGCAGGGGTGGTATTGAAAATTTTGTTGAAAGGGTTAGCACTATTACAAGGTGGGTCTTTGGATTATTTTATGTGGGGCATGTTGTGTGTATGGTTATAGTTTGGTGCTTTCCGTGTTTCTGAGTTGCTAGGTTCGTTATGTTGGAAGGACATAATCATAGGTGATGGGGAGGTTACTACTGGTTTACGGAAGAGTAAGGCAGATCAACTGCGTAAAGGTTCACTGGTGGTGCTTAAGCCTGATAGGAATGTTGGCCTTTTTCCAGTAAGGAGGGCCAAGGAATTCAGGAGGAGGTGGATGGGGAGTTTAGCTGAGTTCATTTTTTGCTCGGTGGATGGGTAGGTTGTGACAAGTAGTAGGTTCATACATTTGATTAGGAGGGTTTTCCGTTGCATGGGATTTCCAGCGGATAGGTTTGCGGCTCACTCCTTTCATATTGGCAGGGCTTCAGATTTAGCTAGAAAGGGAGTTCCATTGAAGTTATTAAGAGAGTGGGGAGGTGGTCTTCAAATGCATTTTTATCACATATTAGATAAAATTGTTGGTTTGACTAATGATTTTATTTTCTTCTTTTCTAGGAAAGCAAATTGTCATCCTGGGGCACTCATATATCGACTGGGCAGGGAAACGTGCATTGGTTAGGGAGGATGGTAAAAATGTGGGTTTGTCCCATTTAGGATGATCAGTGACTTGGCATTGTGTTAGGGGTCTTCGATGGGATAGGTTGATAAATTAATTTGAGCAGGTAAAATTGAAGGTGAGGTGTCCTAGAATATTAGTAATTCATTTGGGAGGCAATGATCTTAGAATTCTTTCTAAGAAGCGATTAGTAGATATTATTCTACAGTATTTGTTGATGTTGCAGACGCTGTACCCGGGGATGGATATTGTTTGGTCAGAGTTGGTTCCTCGATTGTGTTGGAGGAATGCTTATAGCAATAGGGCTATTGAATGCATCAGGAAGTTTATTAATCAGAGATTGGCTAGGCAAATAAGAATTTTGAGGATGCATACTATTGATCATAGAGATTTTTGGATGGTGATGTTGTTTGGTATTGAGTGGATGGGGTGCTTTGAATGAGGTTGGGTTGGATTTGTTTAACCTTCACTTGAAGTTGTTTTTAGAAGGTATGGTTGAGGCTATGGTTTAGGAGGGAAAACAGCCTGGGAAAAGGCTGGTGGTGGAGAAGAGGGATAGGATTGTCCTCTTCTGTTCCCCCTCTAAGGAAGGTGGTCATGCATTGCATGGCGGAGTAAGTGACCTGCTGGATGCTACTTGAGTAAAGGAGAATTCATTGGTTAATGGTTGATTTGGTAGGAGGTGAGCAAGTACGCTGCCTATTTAAGGTTGGTGGGGTGAGTAGGTACGCTGCACCGGTGGAGGAGGCAACAGGGTGAGTAGGTATGCTGCCCTGAGATTGTTATCGATGAAGATAATTATTTCTGTTGTGAATAAAGTTTATTATTCAGTAATACTGAATAAAGGTCGTCAAATGGCTTTATGTGTTTGGTGTGATTCATTTTAAAGGGTGGACGGGACAATGTAATTTTTATCTTTTAAAAAACATTTAATATTAATAATCTCATTTAACCCAGGAAATTTTGAATAAGGAACATTTCAACTGTAATTCTATAGGACTAGTATATATAGCTATTTGTTCCTCCTGTGAAGCTTTTTATGTGGGTATGACGACTCATAAGTTGTCTAAGAGAATTAGGAACATTTGTATTCCACTAAAACAAAAGATGAATGTAATGCTTTGTTTAACCATTCTCAGGTGTGCAATGCTTTTAAAAAGTTTTATTACAGTCTTAGAACAGGTTGCTTTAGATTATAGGCAGTGACTGTAAAAATATTTTAGAAAGGCAAGAAACCTGGTGGCAAATTAAGTTACGGTTTGATAAATTTCCTTGGTTGTATGAGACTGTAAATATATTCATTTTGTGTGTGTGTGTGTGTGTGTGTGTGTGTGTGTGTGTGTGTGTGTGTGTGTGTGTGTGTGTGTGTGTGTGTGTATCTATACATCTCTCTCTTTCTATATACACATATCTATCTATCTATCTATCTATAGTTCTACACACACACACACACACACACACACACACACACACACACACACACACACAAATGCACACATACATGCACACAACTAAATGTTAGATATCTGGCCTTTAATTTTAACAGAAACAACAGTTATAAGAATTGTACTTCTCAAAGAAGTGCACTATGGAGATACAGTGAGCTGTGGATGTGCACGGTGCTATTGTCATATTTAACTGTTACTCATGCAATGTCTTTCTTCCATCAGTCATATCAATGGAGGTCACAACCTTGTAGTAAAAGCACAGCATTTTGATGTGTGATCTAATCCAAGTTTCAGAAGCTGTGATTTTGTTTATTTTATTTATGAGTATATAAACCATTAACTATGCAGAGTTTGCTGCAGGTGTGGCAGGCATTAATATATACTATCTTCAAGGCCGCATAGACTAAGCCAGCATGGTTCACATTGTTTTACTGCTCTCTTAAAAACCCTTTTCTTACATTTCTTTTTCTGCCCCATCGAGTGTTAAACTGCTTGCAGTGCCAGCAGTATGTCAGATTACTAAAATATTGTGTTGTTGTAGTGCTCTTATTAGCTCTGTTTACCTTTATTACGTTAACTAGGAAGCAATCTCTTGTGTTATTTCACCAATAAAATAGATTTTAATTAACTTCTATAAAGGTTTGAGCTAGTGCTGAATTAATGCCTGCTGCTTTCATCCCATAGATCAGTTCTGATCATCTGCATGAGGAAATAACTATACTTTGCTTTAGGCTGTTGGCAGAGAGAGGCGACCATGAATTACATACCTGCTTACAAGTGAACCCAATGGAATTTTCTCCGTTCTCAAAGCCAGACTGTGCTAGTTTTTCTTGGACAGTATGGGATCACATGTATAAATAAACTGAATCCTCAATTGTTCTCTAGCTGTGAAAGAGCTGTAGCCCTAATGTTTGTTTGGATACTCAGATCTGCCTTAAGGTTTCATTTGCTAAGATGGACAGATGGACATCTTTCCCAATTCATGCCTTGGTGTTCTAATATTTTTATATTCTTTCCTGAATGCACTGCACGGTTTAATGTTTGGTGTACAATAATAAATGTGATTAGTATAAGATGGTGGAATAAGGGACTTACTGGGTCCAATAGTATCATGTTGAGGTCCTTGCTGGCACCAGGCAGGTGCTATCATCCATATCCACAGGTCTCTTAGGCTTCATAGACTTTCAACAGCTAAACAAAGTTTCAAGTTATATTGAATCACACAGCTTGCAAAGAAATGTTTATCATTCTTTTAAAATAAGTATCACTCTGTTTTTCTTGTATAAACAGATCCCCACAGTACACTAAAGGCAGCTGGCTCCTTCTGCCATATGCTAAAGAAAACCAAATTCAAAACATCACAGATTTGTGTTCTTTTGCACAGTCAAAAAATTATATACTGCCATATCTCCTTTTGTTTATATATTCTTAACATGTATTATGCAAAATATCTATTAGTGCAGTAGGAAATAAATTTCTTGTGACACATAAATGAATCAATTAATGCCAAACAGCATTACCTTCTGAATCGAAGCAGCATGTTTAGTTGAGTTTAACTCTATTAAAAGCAGTGACACTTCACATTTGCCGACAGCTTTGCTTGCTTCTTGTCCAACACTGTTGAAGCTGATGAAACAAATCATATCTTTCTTGTTATCTAACTCCCTTTCACCAGCAAAGTTTGACTTGCTGTGTTATATAACTCAGATTCCTATCCAGAAATGCACATCCGTTTTGCATACCCTAATGCTACATTTTAGAAGAAAGTCTTGGATCAGCTCAAAGATAATCATTCATTTACAACAAAGACAACGATGTACCCTTCATACTGAGTAACAGCTTTTACGTGTTTTCTGTAGGCATGTTATTCATCTATATCATTTAGCTAAAAAAAGTAATCAGGAAATCCGCACTTCCTCCTAACATCCCCCCCTGCAAGCCAGTTTGTTGCAGAGCAGACAAATGACTAGAGAAAAGATGAGCAGGTGTATAGGTTCAAGGATTCTATAAGTTAGCCCAGTATAAAATAAATTAAAAAACTATGAAAGTTAGTAGTGGCAGCTTACTATATTCTACAACAACAGATTTTTCCCACACTCTTATAGATATACATGTGTGTGTGTGTGTGTGTGTGTGTGTGTGTGTGTGTGTGTGTGTGTGTGTGTGTGTGTGTGTGTGTGTGTGTATATATAATATATATATATATATATATATATATATATATATATAAATATATATATCACATATGTGCACACACACACACACACACACACACATACATGTATGTATGTATGTATGTATATGTGTATATAAATATATATATATATATATATATATATATATATATATATATAAATATATATATCAGATATGTGCACACACACACACACACACACACACACACACACACACACACACACACACACACACGTATATATGTTTTACTTTTATACTTTACTTTAATGTTTACACACACACACATATATGTGCTCTTTCTCTCTCTCTCTCTATATATATATATTTTTTTATTTTATTATTTTATTTTTACATTTGTTGACCGGGCTATTCTAGCTGGATACATGTCTATTTTCAGTAGAGACCCAGGGAGAAAAGCTCCACTGTGAGTACAAGTAAACAGTACAGTACTAAAATGTAGAAAAGAAAAAAAAAGATTTTGCATAGAGTAGATCTAAATATACTTTACATAACTATATATACTTTTAATAGCAGAGTAGAACTAAATATATTTTACAGTCATTAACAAGATATAGTTCCAAGTATTTTGAGGTAGAGACATGGTTATATTTTACAATCATTAACAAGCTGTAGTTCCAAGTATTTTGAGGTATAGACATGGTTATATTTTACAATCAATAACAAGCTGTAGTTCCAATTATTTTGAGGTAGAAACATGGTTATACATGGTATATAGGGAAGGTAAAGTTAGTAGTAACATTAGTAGGCTGAAACAAAGAAAAATCTCAGGGGTTAAATAAGAGGTATACATTAGGCATTTAAAAGAAAGGTAGATATAAAAAATGAGGGAGGGAGGTTCTAGTCAGGATTTGCGCAAGGGCATAGCCAGCGAGATTGAAGATATTCAAGTTGCTTTTTGAATAGTAATGTGGAGGAGAGAGATGACAGTTTAGTGGGAAGTAGATTCCATGTTTTCCCTACAGTATTAGAGAACAGTGCATCCCTAGCCTTGTTTTTGGATGTATGTCTAGTTACTAGTAATCTGTTAGCTGAGCGAAGGGTTCTGAGATTTTTATAGGGGGTGATAAGACTAGTTAGTATTGGAGTATTACTAGGATGATAAAGGATTTTGTGTGTGATAAAGAGTTGTTGAAATATTAGTTGATTTTGGAGTTCTAGCCATCCTAGTAGTTTTAGATTATGGCAGTGGTGGGTTCTATATGAGGAGTTGGTGGTAAATCTGGCTATGTTGTTATTAGTGGTAGCCAGTTTGTTAAGGTTGCTTTTAGAGAGGTTAATATACATGGGAGATGCGTAAGAGATGAGATGGGTGTGGGCAATACTAGTTCTAGCTATAGGGTAAGGTAGGGTTTAATTCTGTAAAGGGTGCCTAGCTTTCTGTTAACTGACTTTATGGTGATACTGATGTGTGCATCGAAGGTAAGATTATGGTCTATGGTTACACCTAAGAGTTTGGTGGTAGATTCAGGAGTTATAACAGTACCGTTATTTGATGTCACTGTGAGGTTAATTTGTGAGAACTTTATTGTAGGATTGAAGAGCAATAATTTAGTTTTTTTGGCATTCAGGAGAAGACAGCACTGTAAGAACCAGCTTTCCACTTTATGGAATACATTTTGGGCAAGGGATTGGATTTCTGTTGAGGAAGTAGTAGAGCAAATTAATGTTGAATCATCTGCATATTGTATGCAGGTTGCTTGCGGAATGTTTATATGTAGATGGTTAATAAAGATAGAACCCTGAGGTACACCAAGGGTAACAGGAAGGTGTGAGGAAAGTACATTGTCCCAGAGCACAGCTTGTTGTCTGTTTACTAGGTAGGAGTTAAACCATTGTAGTGCCTGAGTATCAAGTGAGAAGGATTGAAGAAAACCCAACAGAAACTGATGGTTCACCATGTCGAAAGCTTTTGAGAGGTCAATAAAGAGTGCTGATGATATGTGTTGTTGTTACGATTTTTGTTGATATGGTCAGAGAAGGATAGGAGGGCAGTAATAGCGCTGTGGAATGGCCTAAAGCCATTCTGACAGCTGGCAAGTAAGTTGTTGTGGAGAAGGTGGTTAAGAAGCTGTTGGTGGGTGCACTTTTCCATTATTTTTGCTAGTAAAGAGAGTAGGGCTATTGGGCGAATGTCTGAGAGTTCAGTAGTCACCACCCTTGTGATTGGGAATTATATGGGAAATATTCCAAATGCGTGGGATTGATCCTTCGGTAATAGTTCTGTTTATGAGTATGGAAATGGGATAGGCTATGACTTCTGCTGATTTCTGTAGATATTCAGCTGGAAGGAGATCTGCTGAAGGAGTGCATGGTTTAAGTTTATGGAGGAGGGGGCAAATAAAGGATGCAGATACAGGTTGTAAATGAAATTAGGGAGATAACTTAGTGATAGTAGGTGATAGACTTGTGGTAACAGGGGGTAAGGAATTGGCTAGGGATGGGATGGTATCAGTAAATAAGGTATTGAAGGTGTCAACAATAAGCTTAGGATTGTCCTGGGTAGAACCTGATGGGATTGGTGTTTTGGAATGATCTGGCTGTAAGAGCTTGTTTATACCTGACCAGAACTTTTGTGGTTTATGCTGGTGGGTATGTTGGAGTTGAAAGTAAAAGTTTTTTTTTGTCATGAAGCACAGATTTTTTGGTAGAGTTTCTCAATTGTCTAAATTGTAGGTGGTCTGCTGGATTTCTTGTGGTTCTCCATTTGGCCCAAATCTTACTTTTTAATGTGATTTTTTGTCCGGTTTCATTTGTAAGCCATAGAGCAGTTTTTGTGCAGATTCTGATATTGCGAATAGGGGCATGGTAGTCTAAGATTTGTAGGAATTTGGTGTTGAAGTATAACACTGCTTCCTCAAGTTTTAAGTATTTTAGCAGAGACCAGTTACATGCTTTAAGTTTGGTTTGGAAGTTTTCAAGATTAAAAGGTTTATTAAACCAAGTAGAACTAACCAAGTTAGTGTTAGGAATGGTGCTCTGTGTCTATGTACAAAGGTTAGTGAGTGGTCACTAATGTCATCTGGAAGGATGCCTGCTTTGTATGAGGAGGGATGATTGTTAACTAGGATCCAATCTAAAGTGCTTTCTTTGGTATTAGGTTTATGGATTCTGGTGGGGGAGGTAATTAGTTGGCAAAAGCCATATAGGTTGATATGGGTTGTAGGGTTATGTGAACTACAGGTATTCCAGTCAATATTAAAATCGCCCAGTACTATAGTTTCTTGGGGTAGGTAAGTGGAGAGCCAGCTCAGGATATTTTCAAGAGTATTGATGTTATTTCCAGGGGGAAGATAGGAGCATATTAAGTAAATGGAGTTAGAGGTATTGATTTGAAGCTTTGCCATCAGTATTTCAGCATTACTACAGGTGGGAAGCTGTGTATTAAGAATATTGCCTTGTAGCCTAGACTTGTAAAGGATGGCTATACCTCCACCTTTTTTGACTATGTGATCTATTCTGAGAATGTTGTAACCAGGTGGGGTAATTTCATTATCATGGGTTGTAGGTTTTAGCCATGTTTCTGTAAGGCATAGGATGTCAAAGGAATGCACATCTAGGAGTGCATGATGGTGGGTGATTTTATTATTGATGCTACGAATGTTTAGATGAGCTATTAGGAGAGAGTTAGCACATTTGGCATGGATGTAAGAGGTGGAGGGAATGAAGGTTTGGGGGTTAGTGGTATAAATGTTGTTAGGGCCAGGATTGGGGTGAATGTCACCATCTACTAGGGGGTACATTTCAGATGTGATTGTGAACTTTATATATATATATATATATATATATACATACATATATATATATATATATATATATATATATATATATATATATATATATATGTGTGTGTGCGTGTGTGTGTGTGTGTATATTATATGAGTGTGTATGTAACCTATCTATCTCTGTTACCCTTTATACACAATATAACCATACCACTTTTTGTCAAACAGTTAAACCATTAAATTCTTTGCTGCATGTTGTTTGCATACCCACTCATAATGACAAAATCCCAGAAGAGATGTTTCCTCCCTAGAGAGCTATATTTTAGTACTAAGAAAAGCAACCTTCTTAAAATACACAGAAATGCATTTAAGCACTCTAAAATCAGAATTCCGCTGAGGGTGCCAGTGGAACACTTCAGATACCAATGCAATGAAGCAGAGTGTTTCAAAGATTAGTGTCATGGTAACCATTAAAGCAGCCATAAAAGCACTGAAGACAAGAAAACATACAGTTAAGGCAATACATCCTAAAGCATACAATAAAAATAGCAATTTCAGGATAGTGAGGCCTCATTAGCATATAATACCGAACAAAGTATATGCATATCATGTTAAATCTCTTTTCTAATCCTTACTTAGTATATAATTAAAACTAAACGACAAACAGTACAAATGTCTCCAGGTGAAATAAGCTTTCTAGGACCAAGTGTTTATACTGATTTTAAATCCTGTTTTTGAAGATCTAACTCTAAGATTCCAATAGCAATTGCATTTTTAAGCATTATTGACTTGAGTTTGAAGGAAAGAACTTCCCAGTAGTATTGGGCCAGTACTTTTCAATATGGAAATATTATACATGCCAAGTATAACAGCTAAAAAAATAATTACTGGCAGATTTAAGATGATGTTTAGTAGAAATGTAATATGGCAACGACTATAAAATGTACTTATTGGTGTTTCTTTTGTAAGATTAATTTAGAAGCTGTGCAGCACCAGGATAGAAGTGTGTATCAGATAGTTGCACAGAGCTCGCCAAGGGTACGGAGCTCTGCTTACTGTGCTGTATTACTAATGGTACCAGACAAGGCAATTGATGGTATGAAGCAGCTTTAATGTCACACAAAATGGCAGCATGTTCAGAGCACTTTCAACTTCACAGCTTCTTCGACTAAATTCCTTAAAAGGTTCTGTCTAAAAAATGGTATTAAGATTATGAAATGTTTCATGCACACATTTTATATTCTTGAATACAATGCAAACACTGCACGATCAAATTTTAAAATCCGATACATATTTCAACAGATATTGTTTCTAAATAAATGTTTGAGGTAATTAAGCAATTTTATATTCAAAAAGACAACATATAAATGATCTTTGATATTAAATAAAAGGAATCAGTCAATTATCTGCCCAAAGATATAGCTGCATTCACAATAACTCTTGGACAGACACACTTCATGACCATAGGTGGTCTCTTGCATTGGACAATAACCGACAGAGGAAAGAAGGTTAGAAAAACATTTAAAACCTTTAGTCTTTTTGTGTATCTCACTCAGCCTGTTAGGGTTGATGGCACTCACGAGTGTCTTTGTAACACATTTTGGAATGTAAAATATCTATCTTTATTTCCAGTAACTGGTTTAGGTGGAGCCTTTAACAGAACTGGGGTACTTCTAAGTACTCTGTCATCCTTTGTCGGAGTACCTGCGAATTGCTCCCCAATATGTGGCTTTTACATTGACACTACAAAAGAACTGCTTGGATATGTCTCTGATTGCATCTGACCAGGAAGTAACATGATTCATCTGTTTTTCATACTGCAACATCAACTGCGTCCCGACTCCCACTTTCTTTCCCCCTCAACCTTTAGGTGCACTTGTTGCATGGCTGAAGGACAAATAGAGTGTAGATTGAATACAGCTTGTCATAAAAATATGTGTAAGAATCTTTTTCTTTTTGATCGTTTCAAATAACAGATTCAGAAAACATACTCTGTAGTGTAAGTTTGGATTCCAGCAGCGGTATATTAGTCCTAATTGTGTTCACAGCATTTGCTGTGCAGATCTTTTTTCAGTAGTGCTGCGTTGAGTAACATTCTAAGCCCCAAGACTGAAAAGTAATA
Source organism: Protopterus annectens (assembly GCF_019279795.1). Lineage (NCBI taxonomy): Eukaryota > Metazoa > Chordata > Ceratodontiformes > Protopteridae > Protopterus > Protopterus annectens. The sequence goes on from NC_056725.1 coordinate 1,084,716,606, forward strand.
GTCCAACACTACAGTGAAGTTCGTTCCTTCATAGGTTGGTACTAGGCTATCGAGCCTATGGCCTATACAAGCCTAGTCATAACAATTCAAACTCAAGTCAACAGATATTTTGGCCAAGGAGTATGTGGTGAAGGAGTTGGTAATGACGGTTCACTCCTGGCTTATGTACTAAGTGAAACTGATATGTGAGCACAAGCTTTGCCATGTCATTACTGATATTTGGGCACTGGACAGAAAACTTGGCTCTTTCATGACTCTTAAGCATTGCTTTATTTCTTGTATTCAATTTAACACTCTGGCATGTTGGGAAAAAAGCACAACCATTTTGAAATGGTACATTAGCAAAACACTGTGTTCAGCAGCTATGCTCTAACAGTGTAATATTTATGTGTCTGATGTCTTGTCTGGGTCAAACGGTTAGGCCATCCATCCCTTAGGTACTTAATGACTGTTTGCACCTCACTGTAATGTTTGGTAGCTTATTTTTCTTTTACAAACTTTTGGTAATTACTGGTTGCTTTGCAATATCACTCCGCACAAAGATTGCAACACCATCTTTGGTATCAGATTTTGTATGGTCAGGAAATGGGTTTCTGGACAAGATATCAGTCATAATTAAATATTTTTTTGGCAGATGAATTACTCTTGTATGGAAATGTGACTCATAAACAACCTTTGACATCTTATAGGTACTTTATCCAAATAGCAGGAATTTCTTACTGGGACTAGGAGTTTGTGCTCGATCTGGAGCTGAAATTCTCTAGCACCAAAGGATGTCATGAGAACTTTATAACTATCCATAAACTCACAAGACACTAATTTTCTATTTGTGAATATCTTTGTTCTGCATCAGTCATGCCCATCCATCTGAACATTGGTATCAAAGCTCACACCTGTTGGTTTGGTGACACTATAGTAGATGATTATTGGAGCAGATTTTATCATTTATTAAACTTTTCAGAAGGTCTGGGTTTGAATGCCCCACACACCCTCCACCCCCATGACCAGGGTACATCTTTGTTTAATAAAGTGGATGTAGCACTGTGGATCTGTTATGAACTTACCCCAAGAATTTTTCATGCCTATTGTCTGATATGGATCAGGTATAAATTTTAGTTCTCTTGTGACTTTGAACTTGCTTGAATCTGGTTGGGTTCTATTGTGATTTACCCATTAACCAAAATGTTGTCTCTCAGAATTTTGCAAAACTATGTCTCTAGTCAGCTTCAAACTTATTTTTTAATGGTTTGTAAAACTGCCTTAAATCTCATGCGACTGCTTTTATTTAATAGAGCCAAACACTAGCACATCTTCCATGAAAACTGCATCACTTCTGTTTCTTTTAAGCAAATTGCTCATCTTACATATTACCATTATGTCTCTTTACAGTTTAGCCTCGCTATTAAATTCATGTTTAACTGTAACTTTAAAGACTCTACAGAATCAACCATCACAATTACTGTTCTATCTCTAATTTGTTTATTTACTGTCTAGTCAAACCCAAAGTTTCCACCAGTTTATATTAGCACCTAGCAAGAGAAATAAAGACTACTCATAATGTTTCATTCAATTTACAGCTGGACTTCACCGGGTCTGGAACTGCTGAATCAGAAACAAGCTAACAATTATTGCCAAAGTGTTCAGTTACAATTTTGGAATCAGCTAAATGTCCAGCCAAAATTTATCAGGTAAATAACATTAATCACCCAAAAATCTAGCTACCCGATGCAAGAGAATAAAAAAGTTTAAATGTTATGCTGTACAGTATACTTACCTTGTGAAATCAGCACAAAAGTTCTTTGACAGCTTAAAGCAGACTATAATATTTCAGATCTTGCTAGAACTGAAACCAGACAAGCAATATCTATCACAATCTTAATTTGCAGATTTCAGTGTACTCTACCTAGTAGTTTTTCATTGGTAGCTTCTGAAGTGTTTTATGAAACTTGCTACATCATTCTGGAACTTACAAGTAAGACTGCCAAGGCACTAACAATTCATTACCTATGAGCCTATAGGAAATTCACCCCGGGGATCATTTCAATCGCACAGCTAGATAGCGGCACAAGGAACTAACATCTGGTAAGCCAGATGACTGGGAACACTATTGGGCTAGGCTTGCAATAGCTCTAGGGCCGTTAGCCTAGTACTTACCTATGAACCTATGAACCTATACCTTAAAGAAGAGTTTAAAAGAGCTGCTTTAGAAATGTAGGTCTGGAAGCACCTTTCCATGCATCCTTTCTTTACCTTACCATTATCTCCATACATGCTTAGTCTTCATGTATTCAGGTTGGGCAAGATTGGGGTGCATAAATATAAAACATTACTTTGCATACTTGTACATATGCATAAATGTGCACATATGGTTTACTTACTCTTTAATATTTCACTTCTGCAATAATTGAAATATATATTCCTTTTTTGATGCATTTACCTACTGTGTCTATGTTGTACATTATTTACCCATTGTATATGTGTTTGCCATTTGGTTTGGTTTGTGCCTGAAAACGGTCATGTACCAGCCCACAAACATGGTTAAAATACAAACAAAAATAATGAAACAAATGAAAAAAAACAGAACTAAACAAATACATGAATGGAGTGTCAACAGACTCCTTTAGCTTGGACACACCTGTGAAAGCATGCCTTTCATTAATGGCATGTCTTATTGGCAAAAAATTTTCACTGAGTTTACTTATTACTGAGACATATTTAACACTCTGGGCATCAGAAAATGAAAATGAACTGTAAATGGCTTTCACTTCTTCACCCATAATAGAAAGTATTCTTCACTTTCTTTGTCAGCTTTCATACAATTCAAAAGCATGTGAATCTCTGTCTTCATTACTGCCAAACACGTGATTTTCTAAATTTGAATGTCTCTGGAAGGTTAAATTTGGCCATTTTAGTTATTTTAGGCTTAACAACTGTAATTTGGTAAAGTAAATTATTTCGGAGAAAATGGCAACTTTGCAGTAAAAAAAGCTTACTTTGATCTCCTCCTCAGGACTGTTTTCATGGTTTCTGGACTGAATGGCATTTCTGGGTATTTTAACAAAAAAGATCCCACTACTGAAACAATATTATGGTCTTCTGCAATGTTAGTCAGTGTGCCAGTCTTCTCCAGTGATAGCCAGTTTGCCATTCTGTGCTATTAACAACTGTACTAGATACAGATATTGAAAGTCATAATGTGGCTTTAATATCACACAAAATGGCAGCATGCTCATAACATAAGCAACACCATAGCTTCTGCATCTCAACTCTATGAAAAAAATCCAATATGCATTACAGGTATTGAAAAGTCCGAAAGGGTATAAGAACTTAGTTTATATTGACATGGATACATGCACATAAAGCTGTAGATGCCATCACCTCACATAGCTTTTGTAAAAGTCTCATTTTCCATACTATGGGTTGGATTCCAGAAGCATGGGATGGCATTGCTATGGCCTTAAGTTCTGAAATAATGTGAAAGGCTTTCTTCTGAAAGGTAGAGCAACAAGGAACAGGATAGGGTACAAAATGTTCTAAAGAGTACCACTAAATAATGACTGACCTCACACATCTGGCTATCATCACCACAATACAATGCATTTACTGATATGCCTGTATATACATATGCATCACTTCTCTGTTTACTTACCAGTTTCTCCCCACCACTCCATTCAAAAATCAGCCTTAATGGCCACATCTAATGCAGGTCAGGGAGGGGGGCATGTGGGAAGCTGAGCTATGTGAGCTGTGGAGAAATAATGAAGATGACGAAGATCAGTGGTGGCACTACTGTGAGATACCGGGTCTATATCATATGAGCAAATTACACAAATTGTGAACGCTCATAATATCGAACATACTGGACCTCGAACTTCCTATTGTGGGGGGTTGCACCCCCCCCCACTCCCCGCTAAATATATATTCCAACTCCGAGATCACACTACAGTGAGGAAAGGGCATATATCCCATTCTTCACTTTACCGCAACCTCAGAAAAAGCACTTCCAGATCCGGTACGTTCGATATTATAAGCGTTCGCAATTTGTGTAATTCGTTCATATGATATAGACCCTGAGATACCACCAGACAATTCAGGCTATGAGAGATAGATGACAGTATGAGTACAGTCCAGGGCAACATGGCACAGGTATACAGCCATGGGGGGAAGATGTTGGAAATCTGCAGAATTATAAGAATCTGGGACATGATAGTAGCACACATTTAAAGCAAGCATTAGGAGTGGTAACCCTTCCTCTATACAGAGGAGTTTAGGCCACCTGTCTACTGTTAGCCCTAATGGCTATAGAAAAAAGTTTTCATAGACTGGCATGGACTGGGGGGCAGTAATCTTTGTGGATGCTGTACTCTGTGGGATACATATAGTAGGACCACAGGACAGCCATATAAATGGTCTGACTACAACAAACAAAGAACAATGCACAGACATCTCAGTAAAACAAGGGGTGCAGGTTACATTCTTTATCAACTTGGATTCAATGGGAATGGGACACTTAAAGAAGGCAGAGTGTGGCAGGTACACAGCTATACTCTGTCCCAGTGTTTTGTTGACTATCAATGTCTCTGATGGCTGCAGTCACACATTAAATGCCTGTGACTCCATACAATATACAGAATTTCTTTTTTTATTTTTTATATAGAATGCCAACAGGTAGTAACAGTCACATAAATAAGTATAGGAAATCCCCATTAATGCTTGTGCAATACCTGATTTGTACATATGAAATGAGAATGAAAGAGTTGTGCTGTTGGAATTAGTTTTATATCTTATTTTATGTAAATTGTTTAAGAATGTGACAGTTAGTGCCCCACAGTACAGTAGCACACCATGAATTTATGGGTGGTTGCAACAAAAATGTCTCAAAAGAGGACAGTAACAAACAACCTGTACACTTAATAGACACACAGTAAGCTTTCACAAGGAGTCCTTAGCTTATATGCAACAAAAACTTTGGATGATGGTGCTAAGTACTAACATAAAATTAACTTTTACTCTATCTTTCTATGATTACTATTATGTAAGTCCACATTGGCTCTCTGCAGCACTTACTAAAATTACAAGAAACAGATTAAAATGAAAAAAAAAAATGTTTTGCACTATTTTCTCATTGCATATAACCAGCTCTAACATAGAACAGTATTCTTCAAATCCTGATGTATTCTCACTTTGAAACAAAACAATTTCCCTCTTTTTTATAACACATTAGAAATTAATTTTATTTATAAAGGGATTTGTTTCATAAATACAGCAAATAAAGATTTAGAAGAATTAAAAAAAATATTGCCTAGAAAGAAATGGAAAACCTATTCATGAGTAAAAGACCAAAGGCCTGCAAAAGCTTAAAACAACAATGTATTATTATATTTCCTACTCTTATATGCAAGTCTGGCAATGGTTTGGAATGACATATGTCAGCAATTATACTGAAATTAATGTTATGTTCAAATTTCTGTATAGCATTTTATAGGTGTATGCAAAATATGATGATTCTGTAACTGTAAGAAGAATATTAATATATTGCTAGTAAAATATTCATGTACACAGGCAAACAAAAGCAGTCACATCATTCATATGCATACACATACTTAAACACATGCGCACACTTACACACACAACACTAACAACATGCAAGTGAGCACACACACACACACACACACACACACAAATTTTATATATATATATATATATATATATATATATATATATATACACACACACACACACACACACACACACACACACACACACACGTGTTTGTGTAAGTGTGGATTGTGTACAGTGTGTGTGTGTGTATGTTTATGTTTTAAAAACATATATTTGACAAGTATTCATATACATATACATCACACTCTCTCTCTCGATCTAGCTACCTGCCTGTATATACATATGTATTACTTATCTGTTCATTTACAAGTTTGACCCACCACAACCATGCTGTGCACTCATGCTCAACTCTAGATCGCCCAATCATCTGTAATCCTGAAATCCTGGAAATGTCCCTAAGACCCTTAAATCCTGAAGAGAAGGACCATTTGCATTTCTGCTGAAGTAATCTGTTGGGGAGCTGCATTCTTGGAGTTAGAAGCCTTCGTGAATGTGGAGGCAGGTAAGAACCCCTTGCAGGAGGAGAAAGTAGGACAATGCTGGAAGCCATTGACACCTTTTCAAGTCCTGCATCGCAGGTCACACAATCATTGCCCTTCCCCCAGCCCTCCTGCCAGTATAGGAGAACAGACTGTCTATGAAACTGCTGAGACAGATCTTGGGACTCTTATAAATACTTGTTAACTTTAGATAAGAAAGTAATTAATAGCTGTGTTAGCAAGTGACGAAATATGTATACTAACTGGGTGTCTGTGGCAAGGCATTATAACACAACAATAGGGCTGGCAGAGATATAAGGATGCATTTATCCTGACAAATGAGCTGCTAGGAAAAAATAGAGGATCAGAGTACTAATGGTGATAGTACCATACAGTTAATCACTTCTACCAATATAGGACAACGTGAAAGCAAAGATTCTGTTCGAAAAATGGTAAGGAAAACAAAATGGTTGTGCCCATAGCAATGAATCACAGTCCATACTTATGGCCTAAAGTGATAGTACTATATAAACATAACACATTGACAAGACAACAACAGAAAAGGCAAATTAAAGGCAGTGTTTCTGAGTGGTCCAGACCTTGTTGTGTTAGTGGGAGGTCTTTCTACTTATCAGTGAGAGTGGTAAGCATTGGAGCAGCCTATCTGTCACAAGAGGAGTGGTTCCCAGCTCTGAAATTAACCTTATTGGCTGTTTTGGGTTAATTTCTATCCCTTTCATCTTTCTGAGTTAAAAACCCGTGTTTGCATGTGTTTGCGCTTGTTTTAGCTCAGCAGATCCTGTTTGAGCATCCTGCAGAATACTATAGCACCAAAAACGAGAAGAAGAGACTTTTTTGTGGAATTAAGTACCTTTTTGGCTTTCTCTAAACTGTGTTTGCTTAATCGCCCTTTAAAAAGTCATTTTTACTGTGGTTCTGATGTATTTCTTCTGCATTTTACTGTTAAATCATTTTACTGTGTGTGCACTTGTTTTATTTGCTGAAAAGTTAAAATTTAAACTGCATTCAGTACTGTAGCCATCACACTCAAGTGTGACAGCGTTTTCTGTGCATTTCTACTGTTTAAATTATTTTTTGCAGCTTAATTTCTTAAAAAATGAAAAAAAAAATGCTATTTGCACTGCTTGTTTCCTACCATTTCCTATACTAGAATAGTCCGTATCCCAGATCTGCTGGTTTCAGGACTTTAGTCTGTGTTTCTGAATGGTACAGACCTTGTTGTAGTAGTGGGAGGTCTTTCTGCTTATCAGTGAGAGTGGTAAGCATTACAGTTGCGTACCTGTCGCTAGAGGAGTGGTTTGGCTTTCTCTTAACTGTTATAGCTTAATCACACTTTAAAAAGTCATTTTTACTGTTGTTCTGATGTATTTCTGCTGCATTTTAGTGTTAAATCATTTTACAGTGTATGCACTTGATAAAAATCAAAAAAATAAATAAATAAATAAAATACTATCTGTACTGCTTGTTTCCCACCCTTTCCTATACTAGAATAGTCTGGATCCCAGATCTGCTGGTTTCAGGACTTTAGTCTGTGTTTGTGAGTGGTCCAGACCTTGTTGTGGTAGTTGGAGGTCTTTCTGCTTATCAGTGAGACTGGTAAACATTACATCAGCCTACTTGTCACAAGAGGAGTGGTTTAAAGCTCTGAAATTAACCTTATTGGCCGTTTTGGACTAATTTCTATCCCTTTCAACTTTCTGAGTTAAAACCGATGTTTGAGCGGGACTGATCTTGTTTTGTCTCAGCAGATCCTGTCTCGGCATCCTGCAGACTACTAAAGCACCAGAAATTAGAAGGAGAGACCTTTTTGGTGATCTAACTACCTTTCTGTCTTTCTCTTAACTGTTTTAGCTTAATCGCACTTTACAAAGCCATTTTTACTGTGGTTCTGGTGTATTTCTGCTGCATTTTACTGTTAAATCATTTTACTGTGTGCGCACTTGATTTATTTGCTTAAAAGTTAAAATTTAAACTGCATTCAGTACTGTAGGTGTCACACCCAAGTGTGACAGCCTTTTCTGTGCATTTCTATTGTTTAAATTGTTTTTTGCTGCTTAATTTCTTAAAAAAAAAAAAAAAAAAAAAAACTCCCCAAAAAATACAATCTGTACTGCTCGTTTCCCACCCTTTCCTATACTAGAATAGTCCAAATCCCAGATCTGCTGGTTTCAGGACTTTAGTTTGTGTTTCTGAGTGGTCTAGACCTTGTTGTGGTAGCTGGAGGTCTTTCTGCTTATCAGTGAGAGTAGTAAGCATTATAGCAGTCTATTTGTCACAAGAGGAGTGGTTTCCAGCTCTGAAAATAACCTTATTGACCATTTTGGGCAAATTTCTATCCCTTTCAACTTTCTGAGTTAAAGGTTTGCACTTGTTTTAGCTCAACGGATCCTGTCTGGGCATCCTGCAAACTACTACAGGACCAGAAACGAAAAGGAGAGACTTTTTTCCTGATCTAACTACATTTACTGCTTTTCCTTAACTGTATTAGCTTAATAGCACTTTAAAAAGTTGTTTTTACTGTGGTTCTGTTGTATTTCTGTTGCCTTTTACTGTTAAATTTTTTACTGTGTGTGCACTTCATTTATTTGCTTAAAAGTTAAAATTTAAACTGTATTCAGTACTGTAGGTGTCACACTCAAGTGTGACAGCCTTTTCTGTGCATTTCTACTGTTTAAATTGCTTTTTGCTGCTTAATTTCTTAAAAAAAATACTATCTGTACTGCTCGTTTCCCACCCTTTCCTATACTAGAATAGTCCGGATCCCAGATCTGCTGCTTTCAGGACTTTAGTCTGTATTTTTGAGTGGTTCAGACCTTGTTGTGGTAGTGGGACGTATTTCTGCTTGTCAGTGAGAGTGGTAAGCATTAGAGAAGCCTATCTGTCACAAGAGGAGTGGTTTCTAGCTCTGAATATAACCTTATTGGACGTTTTGGGCTAATTTCTATCCCTTTCACCTTTCTGAATTAAAAACCTGTATTTGCGTGGGTTTGCACTGGTTTGCGTGAGTTTGTGCATTGTGCAGCACCGTTTAGCTAGGGTTAAACTATTCCTGGTGCCATAAAGCCTGCTCTTCAGTTTTTCCCTTACAGCTATCCAGATTCTTAATTTTAGCACTTGAATCTGCTTTACCATGCTCAGCACTGGTTCAGACCTGTTGTAAGCACTAAATAAACTAAAATTTACTACAGCACTCAACCTTCCACATTACTTAGTGGTTAACAGTTTTTTGTTCTTATCTTCCTCAGTTACTTAGAGGAAAACAGCTCCAGTAATTACTTCCCTCACTTATCTAGAGGAAAATAGTGATACCCAGGCATGTCGAAGCGACAGCTCCCGGTGTTCTCTCCTGTCTACCTGATGACTCTGGTCATCTTGGGGCGATGTAGCAATCGCCTCATGTACACTGACAACCCTCTCCTCCTACCACCCAACACTACAACCTGTGAGAGAAGCATTTATTGAGCCAAACTTGAAGCAAAGCTCTCTCAACCCAAGACTGAACTTGTCAGTCAAGACGAGAAGGTAAACACTCGCACCACACCACACTCATCACGTAGTCCCTCTATACCTACACCACCAAAACACACACATAGATACACAAAAACATTCATGGAGGCTCTCAACAATAATCTGCCCAAGCAACAGAGACCTTCAAAGCAGAAACGAAAGCAACCTCCACCCCTCAACATAACCCAAAAGACACATAACCCACTAATTCATTGTGCCACTCAACCACAGTCCATAACACAAAACAACGTACCCAGCACATTAGTCATAGTTGACTCTATAGTCAGGCACACTGATTTTCCACGCACCAGACTAGACAAGAAAAAGGTGACTTTCAGCTGCCTGTTGGGTGCCAGGATCCACCCCACCACTCATGCACTCAGGTCACTGCACAACAAGTACAAATATGACTCAGTCATTGTCCATGTTGGTGTGAATGACCTGAAACATACCTCCCTGGACTACATGAAAAGAGACATGGAAGAGCTCTCCGATCTTATAAACCAGGCAGGTATGACCCTAGCCGGAGTAGCTTCCTACCTTCGCCCAGAATGATACCACAGTACAAGGACAAAATGATTGATTTTAACAATTGGCTAAGCTGCTGGTGTCATTCTAAAGTGATCCAGTATCTGTCTGCCTGGGACGACATGGCCGACAGGCCACGATGCATTCCCAGAGATGGCCTGCACCTGTTGCCCCTGGTATTCTGGATACTGGCTAAGGCTCTTGCCACCCCAATAGTGCCTTTTCCAGGCAAGGTCCAAATGACAAACCCACCACAGAAGCAGGTACAGGCAAACAAAACTGAGGGTAATGCTACTCAATGCTAGAAGTCCTCAAAATGCACTCACTCGAGACACTCCTCAAAATGGAGAACATCGATATCTGTGCTGTGACTGAAACCTGGTTCAAGGCTCTGGAGAGCACCCCTGCATTACCAGGCTATAACTCATACCATACCTTTTGGCCATCTAACCTGGACCAGAACACCAAAGGCGGAGGTGTGTCTATATTCATTAAGGATATCCACACCTCCGGGCTAGTTGCCCAACATAATGCATCCAAAGTACAACTAACTCTGGGCAAAACTGCAATCCAAATTGTAGCTTGCTACAGATAACCCACCATGCCCCAGGACTCCCACTCCTCTTTTTTTGATATACTGGAAAATATTAGGGTCTAATCAAACACCCTAATAATGGGCAATTTCCACTACCTCAACATTAACCTGGAAAACTAGTCATGTACCAACTCCTTTGCTCAATGCTTTCTAGAATTCATAAACTCCAATGCCCTGGATCAACATATCCACACCCTCACCAGGGGCAACAACATCCTAGACCTAGTCATTACTAACATGAGTGACTAGTGTTCCACACCTGAAGTCAACTGCTTGTTGGTCAAGTCTGACCATAAGTTAATAACCATAGATATCCACATCCCGACCCCACCCCCCATTAAGGAAACCACCATAAAAAATTCTCCAAAGCCAACTTCATGCTTCTTAAGACAGAAGTGGCAAACTTCACAACATCCTTACAGATGGGCACTGTAGTTATAACTGCAGAATCCTACACAAATTCACTCTATAAGCAATTACATGACTGCATGGATTGCGCTATCCCTAACAGAATGAAGACGTTATCCTCCAAAAAATGGATGCCAATCTGCTGGTCCCCGCTATAATCAAACTCTGCAACAGAAGGAAGAAACTGTTGCAGAAGAGAGTAAAATCCCATGAGTGGAAGAACTCCCTTGTCAGTCCCAGTAAGAAACTGAGATGCCTCATAAAATCCTCCAAAGCTAACTATGAAAACAAGATTTCCTCTGATTCTAAGGACTACCACAAAGCATTTTATAGCTATGTCAGGAATCTCAATGTCAACACCCAGGTCTGCTATGAGCTACAGCACAACGGCAAGAAAATAACAGAACAACTGGTATCACCAACATCCTGGCAGATAGGTTCCATGCCAACTTTACACCCTCTCAACCCCTAAAGGGCCCATATCTATACAGGAAGAATGCAGTGCCCCTGCAATCACAACTGTGCAGGTAAAAAGTGCACTTTCCAAAGCCAAGAAGACAGCTTCCATGGTACCGGACAACATCCCAGGCTGCGTTCTACACAAACATCAGCACAAACTGGCCCCCCACCTATGCACCATGTTCAATCATAGCCTCACGTCAGGCTTTGTACCCACTGAATGGCACACAGCAACCGTTATACCACTCCACAAAGGGGGAGCCACCACGGACCCAGGGAACTATCTCCCTATTAGCCTGATCAGCCTAGTCTGTAAGGTCATGGAATGTATCATCATGGAATTCATAAACAAAGACATAAGTAACCTCCAAACCCAGGACCCCACCCAGTTCGGGTTTGTGAAAGGCAGATCATGCCTCCTGAACCTGATTGACTTGTTTGAAACAGTCACTAAAGCGTAGACAAGGCAAAGGTAATTCACACAGCCTATCCTGACCTCAGCAAGGCTTTTGACACCATTCCCAATTCTGGAATTATAGATAAACTCACTAAACTGGCTATAAATCCATACATCAGAAGATGTGTTGCCAACTGGCTCACTGACAGAACCCACACTGTAAAAGTTGCAGAATCCAAATCTGACTTCAAACCTGTGACAAGTGGAGTACCACAGGGTTCAGTCCTGGGTCCTCTCCTGTTTGGTATCTACTTCTCTGAAGTAAGGGCTAAAACTGAGGGCCTCTGGCTGATGAAGTTCACAGATGACTGCAAACTAGGTGCCATAGTCGAGTCCCCAAATGACATGGACATCCTACAGAAGGGCCTCACTGAGACAGATGCCTGGTGTCAGAGCCATGAACTCAAGCTAAATACCAAAAAGTGCATTGTGATCCTCTTTGGTAAAAACTCTGTTCCCATGAACAACCACATAGGTGGCAGTCCTCTTAACGTTGGTGTGATAAGAGACCTTGGGACTCAGGTGGACAGTAGTCTCCCCATTGATAATCACATCACCACAGTAGTCAGGAAATCCTTCTATGTGGCACACCTCAGCAAAAAAAGAGTTCTCATCCAGGAAAAAAGAGGTCATTGTTTCCCTCTACTCGGCACTCATTAGACCCATTATTGAGTACAATGCCCCTTTTGGAATGTACCTCACAAGACACCTGCTTCAGCTGGAAAGGCCACAGAAGTACCTCTCCAAGAGGATTATGGGTCTCAAACAGCTGTCCTATGTTGACCGTCTCAAAAAACTCCAGCTTTACTCCATAGCATATATCCTACTCTGAGGTGCTCTCTGCCTAACATACAAAGCTATATCAAACCCAGAGCTGTTGGACATGCTACACCTAAAGAAATCCCAACCCCTCCAGGATACATGGTCTAGGGATCTAAACCTTGTCACCACAATAAACAGAACATGCTGGAGGGTTAGAATCCTGTCCCAGAGACTTCCCATAATCTGGAGCAAGCTACCCATCTATGTCAAGCAAAGTTCCTCATTATCACTCTTCAAGAAAAATCTTGATGGATGGATGGGATTTAAGAAATTCACCCCGGGGATCACTTCTGTGGCCGTGCTCAACAGAGGCACAGGAAAATAACTTTCTCAGGTGGCAAAAGCCAGGGAACCTTGTTGGCTAGGCTTACATAGGCCCTACGGCCGATAGCCTAGTACCTACCTATGAACAACATTTGTTTTAGGCTCTTTGATGCAGACATCCCAGGGATATTAACAAGCCAGGCACTGTATGACCTGATAAAGGAGACCAATGACATTTAGCCAAATTGTGGGAATGTAACATTTCAAACCCCTGCAATGCCAGCTGTTAATGTTATACATACATTTCTATTAAGACAAATGAAATGGAATATGTTGAGACATTGATGGATGGGATAAGTCAATGGAAATAATGCCATGATCAAGAGCTCTTAGTATATTGTCGGAGGTTGTATGTGAATGGAATGGGAATTGAATTGCTTTGGTGTGCCCCATCATGCACAATGACACCACTTAGATCTGCAGTGTGTGGGCTTTGTGCGTGCAGCACTCCATTTGCCACTGAGAGGCTCAAAAATGTGTGTTTAGTTGTCTTATTTAGCTAGAGTTTTAACTGATGCTAAACCAACATAAATAGTCATTTTGTGCGGGTGTTGAACCCTGTACCTTGTATGTGGGGGGCCTGAAGCACTAACCATTGTGCCATTTTTCAATATGAACTTTTGACCTGATTGTAGTAAATTACATAGAAGGGTGTATATTTAAATGAAGTGTAAACAGCTGTTTTGCTATTGGATTTTGTAGAGAACACCAACTGTTTATTGGTTGTTAGCTAGTTTCTCCCTTAGACACATATTGTAGCTGCATATTTATGGAAACAGTGAATTTTACTGGTGTATGAATGAATTCCTGTATTTTTATTGGTTGTTAACCTGATTTTAGAACTGTCATAATATGTAAAAGATGCTAGTTTTGATGGTATCAGATTGGATGTTCAGTCAATGTTTAGTAACATAGACTGGTCAATTATATTTTAAAATTTCTATATAAGAAGATGGTTTACTAGGTTCTGGAATGGTCTGAAGAAGCAGTATTTTGCTGAAGCGAAAGCGCTAACGTTTTTATTTTTTACATCAATAAATTTACATGTGGTGTTTAGCCATGGTAGTTGGAGACTGGTATTTCTTCTTAATGTTGTACAGCATGCAATGAGTGGTCAAAAGATGCACGGTTGCCTCTGTTAAGTCATTTTTTTGCAAAAGCCCTCATGTGCAAGAACTGAAAAAACATAAAATATCATCATTTCTATAATTTTATTTTATTTTACATTTGTTGACCGGGCTAGTCTGGCTGGATACATGTCCATTTTCAGCAGAGGCCTGAGGAGAAAAGCTCCACTGTATACTAGTACATAAAATAGCACAGTAAGAGACTGGCATGTAAGTAACTACAGAGCTAATGTAAAAGTAACAATTTACAGAACAGTATCAATTTAAACATAAAAAAACAGAAAAAAATGTCACGAGGATCCCCAATCCCATACTCTTTAGAGAAGCAGGAATTGGAATGAAAAAAAAAGTAAACAAACATCGAGTCTAATACATTATTAACAATATTTACAGATATATTTAAGCATTATATATAAGCATTCACATAAGATGCAGAGGTGATGCTGAAGCCAAAAAATGAAAAGAACTCATAGCTGCCTGAATGACAGCCACATTGTGAACAGCTGTCACATAGATGGTAAGGCAAGACAACAGGGATCAATGGTTATCAGGTACAAGACAGAAAAAAAAATAAAAAAAAATAAATTCTTTTTTGAGATCATTAGACCCCAGATGTTCAGTTATATAAAAGAGTCAGTTCTATCCACAGTTCATGGAGTGCCATTTAAGCTCTGGTTATGCTTCACCTTACATTTTAGAACATTTTAATGTTGTGGGGCCACAAAACTGTTACCAAGGCATTTGTTTTATATAAGGCATGTCTGACATTTTTGGCATGCATTTTCAGTTTATATTTGTCCTGTTGTTACTGCGGTGGTGGTGCTGCGGTAGCGTTGTCGCCTCACAGTAAAATGTTGTCATGTTCGATTCTCAGCTAAAGTGTCTTCTGTGTGGAGACATGCATGAATGGGTGTACCTTCATTGAAGGTTGTCGTCACGGCTGGCAACTCGGTACGTAAAAATCTACTGCCATTCATTAGCAGACCGGAGTTCCGCTGTGGTGACCCCTAACCGGGAAAAGCCGAAAGATACATTTGTCCTGTTGTTAGGGGCAGTGCTTTCCACTGACTGTATTTTTTTTTTCAATTACAAACATATTGAGAATGGAGACAATTACAAGAATGTAAGATACAATAAAACATGCATGGCTTTTGTTACAATCATGGCCATCTTTGCTGTGACTCTCAGCTTATGGTAACAGTATACACTGAACAAAAAAATGGTTTTACATCCTGCTGCATGAAGCAGATGTCTAACACAGACCATTGTGTCATGTTGATAACTATTCTTACATAGATACATTTATCTTAGCTGTAGTTGTAAAGATCAGTTCAGAGACCATTGATCTGTAAAAAGTGTATACCAGCCTAGAATTTATGTTATGGTGGCAATAATTTTAAATTACCTTGGTGGCAGTAAGGTGATATGTATAAAAAAGGTATGCATTTCATAATGGTGTTGCAAGTTAACAGCTGTGTAAGGCTGACTGCAAATCACATAGATAGTGGGAATAAATCCAAAGAAAGAATATGGACTATACGGCGCAGTCATGTGGTGCACAGTACATAGGTAACAGCATTCAAAAACCCCAGCATCTAAATCACCATTCAAAATATTACAATGGCATAACAAGTCATGGAGCAAACTTGAACTGCAACACAATAAAGTTGCCTTGCTAAATAGATGAACAGCTATTGTCTGCCTTGAAAGAAAAAATGACAGTTACTCAGCAAACAAGGGAAAGACCCTGATGTTATTTAAATAGGGAGAAGCCATGTGTCATTTGCAAAATCCTCTACATAGCTATAGGAATCATGACAGAAAAACAGAGTATGTGTAGTACAAGTCCTAGAAGCAGCATCATATGCAGTGGTGATTCTGTTTTTAATGATACTGCAGGCCGGCATGTATGCATAGCAGATTAGAAGCAAGCCAACTACAAGGACTGAGAATCACCCTAACCATAATCATCTGTGCTGTATATTGACCTGACATGGCTTGAAGATTTTCTGTAGCTAGTGTGATATGCTGGATACAAATCAGAATACATTGCAAAGCTGACTCTCGTGCGTGTGTGTGTGTGTGTGTGTGTGTGTGTGTGTGTGTGTGTGTGTGTGTGTGTGTGTGTGTGTGTGTGTGTGTGCATGTATGCTTGTGAGTGTGTATGTTTTTGCTTTCACTATAAATATATTCAGTATGATTACCCCAGCTAGAAAAAAATGACCTTTATACTCACTAGTAGACATATACATTACATCTGCATCCACATCCCTTCAAAACTAATGATTGAAACAAAGCTTTGACAGTCAGACCTAAGTATTTGTGCCACTCGTGTCATGTTCAGTGAATTCCTTATCCTGCAGAAGGATAGCCAGGCACGGCATG
The DNA here is from genome assembly GCF_019279795.1 of Protopterus annectens. Taxonomy (NCBI): domain Eukaryota; kingdom Metazoa; phylum Chordata; order Ceratodontiformes; family Protopteridae; genus Protopterus; species Protopterus annectens. Next base: position 1,084,733,340 of record NC_056725.1, read on the forward strand.
TGTAATTCACTATTTCTCCCATAAAGCACTGAGATACCTTACTAATACTGTACTCATTGTACAAATGTCATGAAAGGCATAATCAGATGTAGCTTTTTGCACAAACCATTTCACACAGCAGTGCACTGAGAACATATTGCTGGTCACATGTCTATCAATGAGTCATGCATCTAGCATTAGTACAATAAGACAAACTTTGTATACCTGTGATGTATAGTACGGTAGGCAGATCTGACTGTAGTGCTTGTGTAAACAACTGACCATTGAAAAAAATGAAGGAACCAATGACTTTTGCTTTTTTATCTTAAAGATGAATCACATTTAAGCTGGCTGCTTACAACTGCAGCTTTCTAAAACCCTTATGCGTATAACCACAAGAGAAGCTGTGGGCATCATTAAAGCCTAAATTTGTTAACGTGAAGTAAAAGAAAGCATGCATCTATGCAGACACACACACACACAAACACACACACATTTATTCACAACTATGTGCTCACAAATAGTCAGCAGGTGTGCAAGATCGCATAAATCTTGGGACAGGGAAATATGCCCTTTCCCCAAGATTTTGCAAACTCATAGTTAGTATGTATGTATGTATGTATACATATATAAATGGCCAAGGTGGTGCTTTGGTTATTGTTGTCACCTCACCAGCAAAAGGTTTGCTGGTTTGTTTCTCAGATGGAGCCCCTTCTGTGTGGAGTTTGCATGTTCCTCGCGCATTCTATGAAGGCGATAAAAATACCACTGCCAATCAATCTGTGGACCGGTGATCTGCTGTGGTGACCCTTAACCAGGAAAAAATTGAAAGACATTGCTCTATATATATATATATATATATATTTATATGTGTGTGTGTGTGTGTGTGTGTGTGTGTGTGTGTGTGTGTGTAGCAGGGGGTGTTTTATTATATTTTTAGTTGATCTTTTGCATGTGTAAACATTGTTGGTCAGCACATGTACAGTTACATGTCAATGTTTGCAAAGTCAACATTTTGTTGTCCGCTATGTAAACATTAGCATTTGGCTATTTCCTTTAATTTCACTACAGTATATATATATATATATATATATATATATATATGGATCCCTATCACAACACTGACATGCCACAAACCCGACACTCAAAACAACGACACCAAAACACCGAAAACGCACAAAACCGACAACTCACAAAACCGAACACCATAACACCGACACCCAAAACACCGACACACAAAACATAAACTACACATAACACACAACTATACATGCACTGACCCTAACCCAAACCCTAACCCTAAGGTCCGACACTACCGCACACTTACCCTACCTGCACCCGAACCCTAACTCACTTAACCCGCCACTAAACCTACATTCCGTCACTATCGCACACTTACTCTACCCACACCCTAACCCTAACTCACTTAACCCGCCACTACACCTAAAGTTCGTCACTACCGCACACTCACCTTTCCCGCACCCTAACCCTAAATCCCACACTATCTCACACTTACCTGTCCGCTCCCTAACGCTAAATCCCTCACTATCGCACACTTACCTGTCCGCTCCCTAACGCTAAATCCCTCACTAGCACACACTTACCTGTCCGCTCCCTAACGCTAAATCCCTCACTAGCACACACTTACCTGTCCACTCCCTAACGCTAAATCCCTCACTATTGCACACTTACCGACTCGCGCTCACAAGTTGCCCATGTCGGTGTTTCGGCTGTCGGGATTTCACATTGCCGATCATCTGTCTCGTTGGTCTTCTCGTGTCGGACTTCTTAGCATCAGTGTTTCGGCGTGTCGATGAAGTCAAGGGGACCCATATATATATATATATCTATATATGGGTAGGTATCACTTCACCTACAATAAGGTAAGTCAAAGGTATATGTCCTTTTCCCCACTGTAGTGCGATCCTGGTGTTAGTATATATAATTAGGGGGGTGTAGGGGCACAGCCCCCCACATTGGGGTGTGTGGGTAGTACAGCCCCCCCACTTACTTTGGTTTTATGATGTCTGGATTTGTTTTACATTATTTGGTAAAAGCCAACTAGGTGGGGGGCTGTGCCCCCACACCCCCCTTAATATATATACTAACACCAGGATCCCACTACAGTGGGGAAAAGGACATATACCTTTGACTTACCTTATTGTACTACTTGTCAGTGAAATGAGTTTTAGGTGAAATGAGCTTTAGGTGATTTGGTCTTGGTGAAATGAGTTTAGGTGAAGTGATACTCACAGAATTGAAGGTTGGCAACATGGAAATCAGCCAACTAACATTCGGCATTCCCATGTTCGCCAAATCTTCATTCTGCATTGTGATAGTAAACCATCTATCTATCTATCTATCTATCTATCTATCTATCTATCTATCTATCTATCTATCTGTGTGCATATGTGTGTGTGTCCTCAAGAAGAGTTTGCACTATTATTAATTTGCATTTTGTTTTAATAAAATCCATTATTTTATGGACAGTATGTGCCTACTATACATTTTCTCTCTCTCTCTTTCTCTCACATACAGACACACACACACACACACACACACACACACACACACACACACACACACACACACACACGCACACCTTTTTTACTTCATTTGATTAAGAAATATCAACATTTTCTATTACCTTTTATTGTTTTTAGTTGGAATTATCCTAGCAATAGTCTGAAAGCTTCTCATTTCATGTCCAGGGATTGTCTACTTATAAATGTTATTAGACAGAGGCAAATTACTTATAATGTTACCTAGAGTTATAAAACATAGACTGCTTTAGCATAAAACATAGCCTGCTTTTACTATGACTTTTATTACTGTTAGCATTATATTGTCAGACTTCAGAGATGTTTCTGTATCATGTAAAGTATAACAATAGGCATTAATGAAAACCAACTCTTATTCTTAACTATGCATTGAAACTATTTCCCTTTTGTATTCAGAATCAGTCTTTCTTGGCAATGCTCCTGGCGCTATTTTCCATATAAATCTCTATTACTGACTAATTGAATACACAAATGATGACTGCATGTATCTAGAGGTGATCACCCAACGCTTTCACATAATGGGATGCAATAAAGCATTCCTTACTGAGTTACAGATGGACTCTTTAGTGAAGAAACAATTTGATAACAGGCAATCATCATTTCTTAAACAAATGCCAGATTACATTGCTGGCATCCATTTTAATGACTGCAGAGGAAAGTCCTTGATATTTCTTGTTAACTATACTAGAATGTACGCTCCTTGCACTGGAACATGCTAGTCTCATGTATTTTCTCTGCAGCCATGATACACTTTGCTGTATAAATTAATTTTAATATACCATACCTCAAGTTCCTCTGTTTCTCATATCCACCCTATATTAACATAACGTCTGATTTGAAGCTATAAAGATAAGAGGTATGTAGAAATATCTAGCTGTACTAACTGCCTACAGTTTATGTCACCATTTCATACTGAGTGGAATTATTGGTCAGCACATGCATTTGCAGTGCTCTGTGTCACATCAGTATTGATGGAAATGGTGACTGCATACTGTAGTCTCCATGGCAACTGTCAAACTTTACTCCCATTGCAATCTGTACATCAGAAATGCAGTATGCCGCCCATGCCTGCTAAAGTGTACTATATATTCATGTTGCATAATTCTTCATATATTTGTTGCCCATTATCATCCGGCTTCAGAAGTGATAACCCACTACCTCCTTACTAACAACCTCCTTTCCAATACTCAGCATGGTTTCCGACCAAACCACAGCACCACCTTACTCTCGTTTACTAACACTATCCTTCAGCATAAAAACAATGGTTATCTCTCCTCTGCTACTTTCCTAGACCTATCTAAAGCATTTGACATGGTCCCACACAAACAACTTATCTCTGTCCTCAATAACCTATCCTTCTCACAATCAGTCACCAACTGGTTTCAGAGTTACCTGTCTGACCGCCAACAATCCGTTGTATGGCAGAATGACATATCTCCCCAACTACCTGTCTCCATATGGGTTCCCCAAGGATCCATCCTTGGACCCCTACTCTTCTCTGTTTTCACAAATAATCTAGCCTCTGCCACCACACATGGCACACTCATACAATACGCAGATGACTCGACCATCATCTGCTCAGCCCAGTCCCTACCCAAACTGCAAAAAGTCACATAGGAAGCCTTTTCCTCTGTTGAAACTTGGTTATCCGATGCCCAATTAATACTCAACCCAAACAAAACTAAACTACTCATCTTCCAACCCACCAAACATACTCAAAACAACTCTCACTTTAACATCACAGCAAAAGACAACACCACTATATACCCAACTGAACACACCAAATTGCTAGGAGTGGAAATAGACAATAAACTAAAATTTGACATTCACATATCCATGACCATAAAAAAAGTCCACAAAAAACTAGGAGCGTTATAGAGAAATAAGCATCTTCTCACCAAAGCAGCAAAGAGTTCACTAGCAAATTCCCACCTTATCTCCACCCTACTTTATGCCTCTCCAATATATACGAACCTAAGGCAATGCAATCTAAACAAGCTACAGACCTACTACAACAAAATTGCCATATTCACCACAGGGGCATCCTACCGTAGTCACCGCTGTCTCTCACTTGCTGAACTGGGCTGGCTTGAACTCCCTCATCTCCTTCAATTGTATCAACTCTCACTCGCCCACAAACTAGTAGACCATCCACTAAATGTCCCATCCCTCCAGAATCTACTCCAACCCTATCGCACCACCAAACCACTAAGATCCAGCAACAAAAATCACTTGCAGATCACTAAAGCCAATAACTCTGCTGGTGAAGCACTATTCTCTTGCACCATAGCCAAATTATGGAACTCCCTCCCACCCACAATTACCTCCGTACCATCATGCATCCATTTCAAAACTTTACTAAAAGCGCACCTAAAAACATGCTGGCTATGCCCTTGCAACTCCCACACTAATATCACCCATCCCATCCAACCACTACCTTTCTTTCCACTCCACTAACTACCTTGATTATAGCAAGCTCAGATGCTCATAAGCCTAGTACTTATACAGCAGGAACTTCTTATTTTAACATTTGTTAATGTCTGTTATGTACTTCACAGATAAAGATTCTAGTTGTCTACTGATGTACTATGTTCTTCATCTGTAAATATGTTGTAAGTAATTGCTATGTAAATTGTTAATCGCTATGTAATCCAATGTAACTACTGTCTGTTTATTTTAACTGTGGAGCTTTTCTCCCCGGGCCTCCGCTGAAAATGGACCTATGTCCAGTCGGACACTCCCCGTCAACAAATATAAATAAATAAATAAATAAAAATAAATAAATAACGCAACCCCACAAGGAATGTATCAGTGGTTCTAACACAGAGAACATTTTGCTATCCCCTTGTCATTTTTGATCACCACACCACAGACATGATTTCCAAGTTTAGTCATGCAAATAATCCCAGGTGAGCCTTCATGGTCTCTTGGCAATCCACACAAGATATATACCCTCTGGAGCAAACATATTATACAAGTATAGAACTTTTCAGGTGTTGTGAGCATTCGGTGCTATTTAAAAATCTTCATTACAATACATTTTCATTTATTTAATCATTATGATTTTAGGTTGGTATGCTTTTGTTGTGGAAAGGCACCAATATGTAATACTATCATCCATGATGTGCTTGATTCTTTAGGAATCAGGAGTTGGGAAGACACCAGTGGTAGATACAGACACCATCCTTACACCTCCTGCAAATGCAAGAGTGCTTGTTAATGTAAACCTATGCAAATGAATTATCTGTAATTTCAAAACTATACAAAGAATGTGATCAATATATACATTTGTTTCAAAAAATGCCATATTCTTGGATTTTGGATGACTTTATTAGTTCTGAAGATAAACATTTTCTGTTTGCCTTAAAAAAAATTGGTCATCTCAATAAACTTAGGGATAAAGAGCTGAGCTAGTTAGCATAAATTGAGTTTCTGACACACACTGAATTATTCACACACTGTATTTTGGGGCAGTGTAAATACCTATGTCCACCCACCAAGCATTTTCAGTTACAGCTTAATACTTATGCTGATTGCAAGAGCACTGATGTTGTCTATTATTGTTTTTGTCAGAAATGTCCGGTGTTTTATGTAGGTAAAATGAATAGATTTCTTAAAGACATAATTCTCGAACATCTTCGTGATGTCAAAAATAAGAAACCCACTAATGGACTCGCCCAGTATATTATTAATACAGATAATTCACATTCTTTTAAGTTTTTTGTGCTACAACGCATACACAAAAACATTAGAGGAGGGGATATAGAAAATTTTACTGAAAGCTGTGAACAGAGATGGATCATTAAATTGAATGCAGATAAACATCCAGGCCTTAATGGCTCTACTTCCTTGGTTCCTTTCTTGAAAGCAAGACGCCTCAAACATGTTTAATTTTAGGCACCTCATACACCCATTACACCTTATTTTTTCATATTTTAGAGACATAGACTACTTTTAGTTATACATACATATTGTAGATAGATTTTATAACGATCTAGATTTTTATCCTTTTATTTTTTCATAGCTACAGTATTTATGGAGTTTATATCTATGCACATTACTTAGGTCTTTTACCAACAGTTTTGTATATAGTTTTTGTATATAGTTTTTGTATGCAGTTTTTATATGCATTTACATGCAGTTTTTTATATGTGTCTTTTATATGCAGTTTTCTCTATATGTAGCTTTTTCTACATTTATACATTTATAAGTTTTATATAGCTTTAATGCCTTAATTGACCTATGACATCAGTGATTGAGTCAATGGTTCCATCTGTATATAAGCAATGGAGTGTTTTATTTTCTTGTCTGATGAAGCAATTAGTTTTGCGAAAGCGCTCACCACTGTTCTTATTTTTTGTGTAATAAAGATGCTATTGTGTGGTACCTCGGTGTATTTTTGGCTATATATAGTTCTGGTTTTATGCACCTGGGTTTTACCTGAAGCCGTTTCTCTTTTTATACATATTTGTGAAAGGTGTTTGAGTATTTTTGCTTTGCCTCAAGCCTCTTTTGATAACTTGCCTTCTGCAAATACTAAGCAATCTGAACAGGTAAGTCAAGTGTGGAGATGACCTCCCCTCAAACCTCTAAAGGTATGTCTTTAGAGAAATTGGCAACACCTAAGAAAGCCAAGCTTAAAGTGATAAAAGATTCACTGACTGCTTTAGAGTGTGGCCTCCTCACTCTGGCACTGGTAGGTAATGCATAACAGTTAAATCAACTCAGTGATGTACAGGGCCAACATGTAGACACGTATTTCAAAGGCTTTATTGAAACCCTTAATGTATCAGTTAGGGAGGTCCATGTTATTTGAGGTATTTCTGGACAAGGCGTTACCTACTAGGGTAGATGATGCAAGCCAGGGAGAAGAACAAGGGTCCCAGTCATAGCAGTCTCTCATTCCATCAGTTAGCAATAGTAACTGAGCCTGTTAATGATAGTAATGTAGGCCAGTTGGATGTAGAAGGCACATTACAGGGTTCTTTAGACCCCCTCAGTCCTGATGCTGGCTTTCAGGGCTTTGCAAGTATTACACATATACCCCCTCATCAATGAAAGATAAAATATGGAGACAGAATAATGTTGATATCTTTGACTTTGTGGATTCAAATAGGATACAGTATATATTAGATACTGAAGGCCCTAAAGCAAAGTACCCTTTGTCCACTTTAGCAGAGCTGGGCAAGTGCAAGAAAAAGAAAATTAAGCCAAAATCATGGGACATCTGAGTGGTAATATTTTTGCACTTTATGGCTGAAATCATTGAGCAGGAGCCTTCATAGGCTTTATGGCTAGCAAATTATTTCCTATTAATTAAAGAAGCACATTGTTAGAGGAGGTCTAGTCTAGCTCTGATACAACCAGAAGTTTCAGAGGCTTAAGCTGGTGAATAGTCATTTGAAAATGGATAAGTTGAATGCTGATTCTCAGCTGGGGATCACAGCTGATATCCCCAAGCTTTCACCATCAGATACGGAAGAACAAGTGACTTCCAAGATAAAATCCTGTTGGTGTTTCAACATAGGTAAACCTTTGTGTTGGTTACTTTATGCCTGTTCATATGATGGGAGAGGACATTCGGCCACCAAATGTTGATTAAAGAAGGAACAAAAAGGAGGCAGGCTCAACAATAACTGTCAAGTTAAGCATAATGGCTTCAGATGATCCAGTTCCCTTCACAGTTTTCTTTAACATTTTCAAGAGCTACTCATCTATCCACATTGGTGCTTTTGTTGATATTTTAAGAATGAATCTAGATCAGCAGTCACTTTTAAATCGGTTTAAAGTTTCACTTTTGTTTTCTATAATATGCACTGCTGCTTTTCTTAAAAGTCTGTTCTCCTCTCCTCTCCACTCCTACCCTCTCTTCTCTCCTTCTCCTCTCCCCTCTCCACTCCTCTCCTATCCTCACCTTTCCTTTTCTCATTTCTTCTCTCCTCTCTTCTCCTCTCCTTTAAGGAAACAAGATTGACACCTTTTTGGCATGCACTTTGAAAGTAGTTATTACTTAGGCATAGCCATGTCCTTGGGCTGTGCAATGACTTCTGAGTCACTGTTGAAAAATTTAGCACAGCATTACAATGGTGCTGGAAACTAAGTACTCCCAAATAGTGAGCAGTCCATTTGATTATTATTATTATTATTATTGTGTTCTGGAGGAAGAGAACAAGAGACATGAGGAGGTATTCCCATAGTCACTGACTTATGTTAGCAAGTGTGGATCCTGCTGTCTTATGAAAAGATAGAAGGTCACAGTAATTCTCTAACATTTTTGGGCCTGAAGGTGGTTGTTGTTTCCTTGTGTTTTATATTAACACAAGCTATGATAGTTAGTTTCAGTCCATGTATCAGCTCTTTCCTGTTAACTAATTACTGTGGATGACTGAAATAACAGAAATTTATTGAACTGCTAAATTTTGCATGTAGCAAAGTGACCCCTGGCAGAACCTTTTCAAGTTCCCTAGAAAATCTACTTTAATGAGGTCACCAGAAGCACAACAGAGCCAGGGTTAACAGGAGGGTAAAATCAGGCTTCGGCCTTTGATCCACTTTCTTGAAGGACTTTAATGGTCAGTCTTCTTTGGCAAGGTGACTCATTTCCCAGTGATCCACTGCAGTTGCTCACAGTTGTTTCTAGGATGCTTAGCATCTGACAATCATGACAATCTGACAATCGTGATGAGGAACTGATGTTTTCAAAATAAATCATCCAGGTCTTCTTGGGTCCAGCATCTATTAAGGTTATTTGTCCATCAAAGTTAACAGATTAATTTATCTTTTTCTGCTCAACATATTCCAGAAGCTCATGGTGTGCTGGTTAACAGTCTTTCTCACCTACAGGTAATCCATTTTGACAGATGGTTCCAAAGACATTGTGTTTGCCCATCACAATCCTGGCACACCTGTGGATGAATGTGGAAGAATATCTCCAACACAAAGAAAGAACGATTATTTTTGCCAGAATCTACCTAAGGCAGGGAAGTTGGCATTGCCATGTTTACTCATATGATATTTAGCATCATACTGGGCCAAGAAAAAAAAAAGGACTATTACAGAACACTTGGCAGGTCTCAGACAAATGTTGAAGGTTTCTGTTTTTTGAGATTTTGGCAATTACTGGATATCTTACAGGGTGCACATGCAACAGAAGAGGACTATCACACTTATGCCCTATGGGCCACTCCTTTTGCATGGTTACATACATGACTATTCTGCATTAGTGTGTTATCGTGGTCCTTAAAATGGTCTCCTATTATAGTACAGAACTTCATTTTAGTGTGTATTCTCAGACTGACCAATCTGATTGTGGTCATCAAATTATTTTTAACAGATCCCACACCATTTTAGTGTACTCCTTTCATTGGTTTATTAGCCCCTGTTAACTTTGCAGTACAGCTTGTGGAAAAAGACTGGCACTTGCTTTCCCTGTTAGTGCTCCTTTAGTTCCAAAGGACCTGAGTTCCTGCTTACATAAAGCCTTATCTTGCTTGGCTTTCAGCCAAGGATTATTCTTTTCATTCTTTTTATACAGGATGGGACATTGGCCTATCTGGAGAAAGACAGTCAGCAGAACTTATAAAAAGAGTGGCTAATTGGTCATCATGAGACAATTTGACCCACATTAGATAGGTAGTATCTTTATCACTTTGTGGGTATTTAAGTACATTTTTTTGTTTGCACTTAACCTGATCATTTCAATCTTGTGTTATTCCTTTGTCTAATGGGTAACCATCAGGTCCATAGTTTGATGAGGAGGTGTACATCTGAATATGGGCCATTGCTCTTGGAACATAGCTTGGAGTTGCTCTCCAGCCATGATTTGAGATCAGTTGCTGGCTGCTCTACATCAGCTGACTAGTGTGTTCTATCAGGTGGACATTGTCATTATTCATTCAGGTAGAAATGACACTGGATTAACCCCCGATTGTTAGCTACTCTCCATTATCTTTAGATATACGGTCTCAATTCAGCAATTGTATTAAGGTCTGTTGGTTATATGGTCTTCCATAGTAATAAGAGTATTTTTGCATCAGAATTTTAATCACACTGCTGCTAAGATAGCCCATATTTTTTTAAGTCACAGGGTCACTCAAGCCATCCTTTTCTTGGGTGTTATTGTCATGCAGCAATGAGACATAGAAGATACCGATCCTGTATGATACCAAGAAGATTGACCCCACCTTTCAGACATGACAGATGATACTGCTTAACTTAGATTTGACATCATTCATTTCAGAATTAATACAAGTTTCTCCCAATCAGAATCCATACCTTTGGTAAAAGGTGTAGCAGAAGGATCCATTCTTCTTCCCTCTCTTCTCCGTATTCACTAACAAACTTCACTGTGACATCTGCCATCTCCCACTTATCCTCTACAGATTGGAGTTGACACTGAATGTTGGTGTAGACTGGGAAAACACTTGTTTATTTAATAGCAAATATTATCAATATATTTCCTATTATATGTGGTTCCTGGATGATCTGTTTATTTTATGGAAGGGACCAGTGAATATGATAGATGAATTTATCGAATATTTAAATAATACAAGTGATTTTTTGAAATTTACACATAATATTAGTCATGATGGAATATCATATTTAGATACGTATATAAGGCACACTGAACACGGTTTTCAATCTGAGATTTATAGAAAGAAAACATTCTCAAATGCGTATATGGAATATTCAAGTCAATATCCAAGACAAGTTCTAAAAAATATTTATAAAGGGCAATGTATTCGAGCAGCCCGAATGACATCAAACTATGAAACTATGTTTAAAGAAATTGAATTTATTAAATCTATGTTTCTCAATAGAGGTTATCTGGAAGCCCTATTAAAGGATATTTCCACATATGTTATAAATGAATGGGGTAAAAAATATAACCCTATACTAGGGAAAGAACAAGATGTAAACCAAATGCATAGTAAAACAAAGGGAAAATGTAATAACTGGTAGAGCATGTATTCTAACATATTCCCCTTATGTGAATGGAATTATAACTATTATAAATAGATTGTAAGAATCTTACACTAACAGATGAAATTAAGCAAGTGGTGGGTGAAAAACCTAAATTTATATTTAGGATGGGCATGAACATTAAGAGATTATTACGAGTAGAAATAAAAGAAAGAGACTGTCAAAAGGTGAGGAGAGCTACTACCAAATGTGGAATGTGTAATCGGTGTCAGTTTATCAATGAGAGTGAAGGAATAAAATTGCAAAATGAAAATAGAACATATATAAAATTTAAAAAAGGTAATTGTAATTCTAAGAATATTATTTACACAGTTGTTTGTACTTCATGTTCAGCCTACTATATTGGCAAAACACAGCGGCATTTTGAAAAAAGAATTTACAATCATGTATATAGAATCAAGGTACATGATACCAAAAATGCCCTGTATAGACATATAGAAAAGAAGGGTATTCAACATAAGTTCAGTTTTGTGATTATAGATCAAGTTTTATTAGATAATAGGGGTGGGAACATGAAAGCAACATTAAGCAAAAAAGAAAGCATCTGACAGGTTTTGACAGATGCAACAAAAGAACCAGGTATTAATGATTACATTTCTATAAAACCTTTTCTGTTGTTGCGTTGACAATTTTTATACTGGTGTAGGAGCTGGTTTTATACTTATGCATTTTATTTTAATACATGTATTTTAGGTTGTGTTTTAGTTACATTATTACAATGGGTTTTACATATGTCAGGTACTTTATAGTATTACAGTATTTAATATAGGTATAGATGTATTAATTATAAGTTGTGGCTGTTGAGTTATTTAGTCTGTTTTAATAATATTATTCTTTTTTGAAAATATGAGCACTGTCACTTTAAATCAATATCAGTACTGGTTATGGCGCCAACAAGATTTTAAATGGTCTGAATTTGAACAAAACAGCTGTTCTGAAGAAGTTTGCGGTTTGCAAATGAAAGCGCTTAACAGTATTGTGTATAGTTTTAATCTCTCTTTTGTAAGCTTCTTGTAAGCTTAAATAAACAAATTTGTGGTGCTATTATTTTGCATTTCCTTATTCAAGTACAGCCTGCATGCTGATTCTCTGAGCTAGCTGAGACGGTGAGGTGAACCGTTTTTACTTTGGTTTGATTTTGACCAAGGAGGCAATATTAAAGTTGTCCTTTATTTTTTTTATTATTTACTTTTGGCAATAAATTTCCAAAATTTAATTATTTGCTGACGATGTACTATTAACAATAGGCAATGCTGATTCTTCACCAACAGATGCATGTGTTTATTAAACTATTTTGTACTGATGTCAAGTTTAATGTTCAATAAGAATAAAACCAAAACCTTGTTAATTAACAAAGAAATAAACTTTTGGATGAAGACTGTGAATTTTAAAGGGATAGTAAAGACACACACAACACACACACACACACACACACACACACACACACACACACACACACACACACACACACGTCAACTTCATAATGTCATCCCACAGATATCTGACTGTCAAAATGGCAAGATGAAAATGTTGTCATTTTACAAGCATGAACTCCCAGACAATCGTATATCTTCTCTGGAAAAATAACCACTTGGCCACCAGCTATAAAATCACAAATGGTAGCAAATTATACCCAATGAAATGGGGGGGCTTTTCCACCCATACACCCCCTAATTAAATACACCAACTCTAATATTGCACTACAGTGGAGAAAACACACAGTTCACCATGGTGGTCAAGTAGATACTTTCTCGGAGGGGATATACAAATTTCCAGGATTTCTGCTTGTAAAATTACAATGTTTCCATCTCTCTCTGTTTTGACAGTCAAAGAATTGTGGGTCGACGTTTTGAAAGGGCTCTCTCACTCTCTCTCTCGCTCTCTCTATATATATATATATATATATATATATATATATATGGGCTACTCTTACATACAGGTATAAAGAAATATCTGAGTTATTCTTTTCTAAGGAAGATAGAATTATGCTAATCAAACTGGGCTCCTTACCCCAAATAATATACATTATGCAAACAACTTCTTTAGTTCTATGTAATAACACATTACTTAGTATAATGGCATTTTTTAAGTTCTCACAGTACCAAGGAACCTAGAATAAGCTTAGAATATTATGCAAAGAGAAAGGAAAGTTGGTGGAATAGGATTTTCTGACCCTGAAGAATATACTATAGCTTTTGTTATTAAAAGAATAGCTTTAATGTTAAATTTTCATTATTCAGCAAATTGGAAAAAATGCATGAAAAAGCTGGTTATATTAAAGTATTAATACACAACATAAACAAAACTTAAATAATAATCTGAAGTGGGTGTTTAAAAATATTAATTTAAAACATGAATAAACCAAGAGATTCTGTTTGCACAAATAGCATATTAAGACATCTAGAAATATAAGTACCCTGAGATGAAAGCATTGTTTTTCTCATTATTTGAATTTTCAAAAAACATTAAGTTTAAAAAAGCAGGATCTGATTTTTGGAATCAAATATTAAGAGACATTAACTTATTTAACATGGAGTATTTAATGGGTAAATGAGGTCTGGTAACAAAGCAACTTGTCCAGGGACAGCTTCAGATTGGGGTTAGGAGAAATAGTAATAGGATTCAAGAGGGTAGGAGAAGAATGCTACTTGGGTGGGGATGAAAGGGTTAAATGGGAATGTAGGTTGATCGGGAGGAAATTATGTAAGTGTAGTGAGGGGCCTAATGACTTTATGAAAGTGTAACTGGGTGAGAAATCACATTTTGGAGTGAACTTGCTACTCGCCCTCCCTCCCTGTTTCTGGAACATTGGGTTGTGTGGTTATTTTATAAGTTTGTGTAGGCAAAGAAGAAGAGCAGGCTTGTCTCTCTTCTGTTCCTCCTGTGGTGTTGGAAGTTCAATGAGTTGGGAAATGAAAGTGAGAGACTGGACGCTGCTTCATAAGTAAAAGTAAGCGAGCTGAGGTAAGGATGCTGCTTATTTGGTTTAATGTTTAAGTCAATAAGTGGGAAATGAAAGTGAGTGATTGCATGATGCTTGATAAGTAAATAAGTGAGCAGAGTTAAGGATGCTGCTTATTTGATCAGAGTGAGCAAGCTCATGCTGCCCTAGTTAACAGTTATATGGATGTTTATGCTGTGATTAATAAACTAAAATATTGGTCAATAAGTTATGTTTATGGAATTTTAATAGAGGTTGTCAAACGTCATTTGGTGTAATGTGTTTATTGAAGTGGACCGGGACAAATATGATTTAAATATAGAAAATTGACTTAGAGTTCAAAACAATATACAGTATTTGATCTCTAAAGCTGATTTATTGCCAGATAAAATTTAAAAAGAATATCCAAACATTACTGATTTTCTAAACCACAACAAAATAAATGGTGAGATAGAAAAATCATATTTATTCAAAATGTATAAAATAATTAAGAGCTACAGATCTCTTATCCAAGAAAACTGTTGGGACTATGCCCTCCAACTGAGCTGCTCAGTTTTAATTACAATACATAAAAATATTTTAATCTCCTTAAAAATTATACCATCTTTATTTCAGAGACCGGTCTCTTGGAAATTTTTATGTATGTAATTTATAACTTCAAATAACCTAAATTAAAATTTAACAAAGAAGGCATTGGTTACTGGATGTATACATCCTTAATCAAAGCAGATTG
This sequence comes from Protopterus annectens, assembly GCF_019279795.1. Classification (NCBI taxonomy): domain Eukaryota; kingdom Metazoa; phylum Chordata; order Ceratodontiformes; family Protopteridae; genus Protopterus; species Protopterus annectens. The sequence goes on from NC_056725.1 coordinate 1,084,748,536, forward strand.
TCAGCATATGGCTTATCCCTGGGGAAAATCAATGCTTCCTGCAAGCACTGCTATCCAATAAATTTATATTAACTAAACGTATTGATGTAGTTTAATGCTACAACTCCTGGAAGTGTATATAAGTGTAAGTTCCCACTTGTCTGGGGCTTATTAACAATAGCCAGGAAATTACTACAAAGAACTGAAAAAAAATGAGTTCACACCTTTATTTATAAAGTTTATAAATACTATCAATGTTGTTCATCAAAAAGGAATGTCTACTGTTAAGATGAAAAAAGAACATAATTACAGAACAAAATTGAACTCATTAATCGGGAAATAGTAATTTATGTTTGTATGGAGTATGTTATATCAGTCCTCATTAATCTGAACATTGAAAATCTCTTAACTCTGGGCAATCACCGATTTTGCCTTGTCAAGGATGGTCCTGCCTCATTAACCTAACTAATTTCTTTGAAAAACAAACCAGTGGTTAACAGTTATACAGCACATACAGCACATCAGAACCGGGAAAAAGTATTTAACACTATTCCCCATGTAGGCATAAAAGACAGACTTGTAAATCTGAATATAAATCCTCATGTTATGTAGCGAATAGCTATTTGGTTGAGTAACAGATCCCATGTGGTTAGAGTCATGGTTGATACTTCAGAAAGCAAAAGTTTTAACAGTGGTTTACGATAGGCCTCTCTGTTGACCCCTTTTCCAGTTTTGTATCTATGTCTCAGATATTCAGAATAACACTCCTGGCTTATGATTATCTGAGCTTGCAGAGGACTGTAAACTGGGTGTTATTATTCAATCTTCCATTGATTAACAATTGCTCCATCATTGGTTTTACAATATCAACAACTGGTACAAGGGGAAGAGCCTCAAATTAAATGAGAAATAATGTAGCCTAGTTCATTTTGGTAAACATAACATTGTTACTTACAATGTTAGCAACATACCTCTCCAATCAGACACTGTTATAAGGGATCTAGGCATGCTTATTGATAATTCCTTATCATTTGATCATCATGTCTCTGCAGTATCTAATCTAATTTCTAAAGGCATTTCCACTAGATCAAAGTAAGTGCTAATTTCTTGCTTCCCATTTCTCATCAGACCCATTATTTAATATAATGCTCCTTTTGCATTGTATTTGTCTAAACATATCATTCAGCCTGAAAGACTTCAGAGATTCATAACTAAAATATCAGGGGTCTCAAACATCTTAGTTGTCAGAACAGGCTGGCAACCCTCTCACTGTACTCATTATCATATGAACTGATGCATAGAGATGTGCATCTAGCCTTTTTATTCATGATTGATCCAAACGTCTTTGACTTTTGATTCCATCACAAAACAAATGTTGCCTCAAATTCTCAGTTAAAGGAATTAAACCTTTCTCAGCAGATAAACTAAGACTTGTTGGCATGACAAATGCATATCTCAGTGCATCCCGCACCTCTGTAATAAACCTCCATTACATGTCAAGCAGAGTTGCACTTTTGTCACCTTTAAGTTAACTTAGACAGCTGGATAGTCGGTCTCAAATTATTCCTTGCCCTACTTTGTCTTGTTCTCCTCGAAATTAGAGGGAGATTTTTAAAAGGGTTTGTTTCGCTAGGCTTGTACTGGTCTGCAGACTGACTGGCTAGTATGCACCCAGTGACCTATGAATAGCTGATAAGATCGTGTCTGGAAAAGCTTGTGCCATTAAAGTGACTTCATTTTCATTAGACCAGAGACAGCAAAGAGGCAAAAGAGGTACTTAAAAGGAGAGCAATGGAAAAGTTTATCATTGCCACCGTATCTTCTTCTGGCTTTTTCCCGGTTAGGAGTCACCACAGCAGATCACTTGTCCACTCATGATTGGCAGTGGAGTTTTACAGTGTCAAGTTGCCAGCCCAGCGCCCAGCCTTCCACAGAAGGCACACACACACACACACACACACACACACACACACACACACACACACACACACACACTCACACCTAGGGCCAATTTAGAGTGTCCAATCCACCTACAGCATGTCTTTGGGATGTGGAAGGAAACCAGAGCACCAGGAGGAAACCCATGTGACCACAGGTAGGACATGCAGACTCTGCATAGAAGGCACCCAAGCCGAGAATCAAACCGGAGAACCTCTTGCTGTGAGGCAGCAATGCTAACCGCTGCACCACCGTGGCCGCCCATCATTAAAACCTTATAATCATCATAAATAAAGAGTAGAACAGCTTAATATGCACTGTCTGGAAAAAAAAAAAACCTACAGATAGGTAGTATCAAAGAAAAGAAACCCAAAGGATTCCAGAGTCCAAGTAGTTACATATTTACAAAAAAAAAAAGAAAGAAAGACAGAAATGAGAATGATAAATAGAAAAAATGGAAGGCTGAAAGCAAAATAAAGGAGCACTTTTAAGGTAAAGGTAATGGGTTTCTATAATGATCGTTTGGAGTTCTGGTATCATTAATATAAGTGACATGAGACAGTTATTTTAATTAGTGGAAGAAAACAAAAAATAAGCTGTCAGTTAAATGTAAAGCTTCAGCTAATCCAGAAAATAGCTATATGGGCAAACTAAAATAGCCAAACAGCCTTACCTGCCTTTTAAACAATTAAAATACATGATTTTCAGTAAGGAAGAATGCTATAATAGACTTTGCAGGTCAACTAGGATATGACAAATTGTAACCTTTAGAACAGAACAAAACTAGATAACTGAAATGAGGACAGGTTTGCATTATATATAAAACCCATTATACTAAAGAAAAAAGATATTTGTCACCCTTGTAAACTCAATTTTAAGCTCCTTATGTACATTCCTGAAGTATCTATATGACATATATTTAAAAATTCATAGACAAACAGGGCTAGAATTTGTTTCTTCCATCACATATACATTTTGCTCCTTCATTTATCATTCTCTCTATCCTGTACTATTAATTTTTCTCAGTATAGGAAAAGTACTAGATTACTAACATGTTATAAGAAAATTAATGCTGAATACAGACACACACAAACAAGCACAGACATGGACACATGCAATTTCACAAACACACAGACTTTGTTCTAGCATTTTAAAATGAAGTGGTATGTATAGTCCATTTTATAAGTGGTGTAAGATACCTAGGGGATGAGTAACAGTTATAACCTACACATGATTAAAGGAAAATGCACTCAACTGTTGGTTTTGTACCATATTACAGCATTTACTATATGCGGCACCCTGCCTTAATTGCATAACACTAAAGTGTTTTGATCATGCACAGAAAACAATGTCCGTTAGCAATAAAGCAGTATATAAGTAACAGCACTAAGGAGCTATGTGTTACCTGAGCAATATTGTGCTGGTATACAGTGAATGACTAATGCAGTAATCTTTGCAACTTTTACTCCAAATAATGAGGTTGTAGGGATTAATCTTTCTTAATGGAGTAATTAAACATTACACACATTTCATATGGGAACATTGGTAAATAATTTTGTATGTTCTTAAATAAGTGAATTATCTGATAAACCTAGTTTGACTTTTGTAGATCAGAAGTGGGTCCTACCAATGTGCTTATGTGCATAACTATGTATGGCATGAGTTAAGTGTTCGGCTTCTGAGAAGTTTAGTATACTGACTTGAGAGCACTTTAATTTTTCTTTTCTTTGTCCCTGATTCCCAAAGTAGGAGCCTGAGAGATTTTCTGGTGTGGACAGACTACTCACTTTTATTAAGAATTCCATTTTAATTAGTTGTCTGTTTACATAGATCTGTAATGAAAAGTTTATCTGCATCACAAGTACCTGCTGCCCCGATATGCATCAAAAAGCAAAGAATAGTTGGATTTACCTGTGGTAGAAACATGCAATAAAAATAAAAAATATAACACAGATCAGTTTTGTGTGGTTCTGTTCTTTTTTGTTTTCTAATAAAAAAAGCTTTTCCGGTGTGTGTGTGTGTGTGTGTGTGTGTGTGTGTGTGTGTGTGTGTGTGTGTGTGTGTGTGTGTGTCTGTGTGCATGTGCACGTGTGTGCGTGTGTGCGTGTGTGTGTGTGTGTATGACAAAAAAATCAGCATAAATCAGAAGAACCTCGTATATGGCTACAGAAAAAAAGATTTGTTACTTCCACTGCAACTGTGGCAAAGATGATTACAAGCTTCAGAAATGTGTGTCATCCCTTAAATATCTATGTGGATCCAAAAGTAAATGAAAGCTTGATTTCCTAGAAAGGCACATGCTAGGAATTATAAAACATGTAAACATTTAATGCAGTGAGCAGTGAAAATTAACATTGGTACTAGCAGCACACAACATAAGGGTAATTCAGAGACTTAATGCAGTCTCTCAAGGCGCAAAATAGCATGGCATGTAACACATGTTAATAAGTGCACGATGAAGTGGAAATGAACTCTATGCAAATGATCCACACTGTGTATGCAAACTAGCACATCCAAAATGTAAGGCCCATATGGAAATGCTTAAAATGGCCTCAGTGCAGCTTCGCATATATCAATTTTTACATTGAGAATCATGATATCTGAGAGGTGCGTGATGCTTTCATGAGCTTCAGTTACTTAGCACATGTGTTAGCAACTGCCTTCAAAGTCATTTCCTCCAATGCTGCTCATTGCAGCCATCTGAACCAAAGCATAAAATGCAGACAGCCCCAGACAAGGAGCCAACTCATTGATCAGCGTGTTGTGGACTGATTCCACATGGGCAAGGAATCTGTAAGAGATCTTATCAAACTATGAGAGAGGTATTACTTTTCCTGTGGATACTAACATTTTTATAGTTTTAACCATCTAAGCAACAGGGACCTTACACTGACTTACTGGCGATACATTATGGGAACTGTAGGCCTCAATTTCATAAATTCTTAACTAGCTCCTCAAAACCGTGTTGTAGCCTGTGCAGGAACATACCTGATTCTCCAGGACTACAGAGGAGAGAACAACTACTGTGTGGGAATATTATAATGTAACCCATTCCCCTGAGGTGCTGGGAGCCATAGATAGTACACGCATTTTCATCAAGCCACATCTGGTCCAAAAGTACTGAATAATTTCAAAAGGAAGAGCTTCTACAGCCTTATCTGATACATGGTCTATAATGCCCATGGTGTTATTTATATAGTATTTATGCACCAACTGATCATTTCCCATGATTCTCACATTTACCATGTGTGAGCTATACAAAAGTTCTGACAAAAGGATATCTCAGATAGTCATTTAATTAGTAGTTGTACACACAGATAAGCCTACTCATCTAGGCAACATACAAGCAAGGAACAACCCATATATATTATGGTGCTTGCTGTGTGCTGCAGATGGTACAGTATATATATATATATATATATATATATATATATATATATATATACATATATATATATATTGTCTGCAATTTTCAAACCAAGAAGAAAATAGCATGTAATATAACAGGAAAAATATATACTATAGTGGAGTGGTTGTTTGGCACACTCGGCATATACTTCCATTGCACAGATTTGTCAGAAGAGGCACTGCAATACTTCCCAAATGTCTGCAGAAAAATTCTTGCTATGTGTGCATTGCTGCATAACATGCACAAACAGCTGGAGTAGCTTTGCAACATCCTGGTAGGATACCAGGAGTGGGATGGCAGGGTGGAAAGTCAGCCAAGGAAGAAGAAACATCATCACAACCAAAAAGGAGTCAGATGCAATACACTGTATTACAGGGAAAGAGGTGACATCTGGTCCATAATTATGGGCCATGACACATACATCATACAGTGCAGAATAATGCCTGCTAAGAAATGGGCAGAGCACAGTCATCATCACTTTCAACAATAAGGAGGACACAGTGACAGGTTATTGCAACACTGTGAGATGTGGTAGGCTCATTGGAGGTGAAAATAATATCTGCATACTGAAGGAGGTGGTGAAAAGTTATGGATCCCTCCAGTACTGATGCCATTCTTCCACAATGCAACCATTGGTACATTTCACAGAGTCGGATCCAGCACTAGGTGATTGATGCAGCTGCAAAAGTTATGGATCCCTTCAGTGTCGGTGCCGTTCTTCCAAAATGCAACCACTGGTACTTTTTGCAGAGTCAGATCCAGCACTAGGTGATCAAGGCAGCTACCTAGGGCCTGTGTTGGATTGGGGGGTGAGTGTGTTGGCTTGGGTGGGCCTGGCTTCACTTAAAAAAAAAAATAAAATCTTCCATAAATAAAAACAGGCTGGGAGACATCCATAAAATAGCAGGGCTTTAGGACTTCATTGAGACTTCTGTAAGACACAAGCCCCAGAAACCTCAGTGTCCTAACATGTCATTTTGTGTGTATGTGAGTGTGTGTGTGTGTGTGTGTGTGTGTGTGTGTGTGTGTGTGTGTGTGTGTGTGTGTGTGTGTGTATGATGTGAGAAATGCCCCAGTTAGAGGGGCTGTGTAGTTAAATTACTTTGCTCTGGTTCAATCCTTGAAATTTAATTATTGGCAAGCAAGTGCCTTAAAGCTCCACACCAACTGCTAGGTCTCTTTTAATCTATTTATTTATTTATTTATACTGTGGATTACAGTCTGCCAATGTCAGTAACAAAGTTTCATAGTTGTGTTGTACAGTGTCAATGGTGTAACAGGTAACACAATGATGCATGTGGGTCTCTTCCCAAACCAGGTAGATCGATTGCTGGCACTACTGTGCAGCATGGGGGGAGGGGGGTGGCAGAAAGTGTACAACACTCCTGAGGGTGTACTCCTTTGGATGACATGACTAGGAACCATGAACCTGTTGTCAGTCTGCCAGACATTCTCTGTTATACGTCACCAGCAGACCAATTGTTTTTATGTAACACAGGCTGAATTTGAAGATAAAGCACTGAAATACAAAGTTGTTTGCCAGCAGCAACCTCTTCATTAGTTATAGTTCTCTTTAATGTGGAATTATTCAGATGACTATTACTTCTGCAGAGATTGTCCATATTGAATGATATTGGTGGATTATAATGACAGTAATATGAGTGCCCATTTATGGCTGAAAAATTTTGAAATGGGTAGTTTTGTCATTACTGATTCACATGTTTTGTTTCACTGCTTACTGGAAAAATGTTCAAAACTACACAAGTGGTGCTGTATTAAACAAATTTTATAATTTAATATCAAGAAGGTGAATCAAAGAGCACATGCATTTACGCATGGCCCTAAAAATGTGTGCAGCTGGCTCATGGTTTGAAATAAGCTGCCACTCTCCAGATTTATTTTCTATGAATGTGAGTTTTAATGCAATTTCAAAGAATGTGAGTTTCAAGGGCAGAATTTTTTTCTGTTGCTTATGCGCAGTCTGTTTCATTGTGAGAAAGCATTGTTCTGTCTAGCAAAATGGCTATCAGTTTTTGTGCTCTAAAATATGAAATAAAAGTTTTAAATTGAATCCAAATATATGTAGTTACTGTAGAAGTAAAGAGGAAAATAATTTCACACTGACAGGATTGAACATTGCCTATGGTAACTGGGGAGAGAGAGAGAGAGAGAGAGAGTGAGAGAGAGACAAGTAATGGGACACTGAAATGGCTGTGGTAGGAAGCCCAATCCATTGCCTTGTCTTCGTCCCTATTTGGTCATGATCCAGCTCTGACTGTTTGTTGTATTACTTGCAGTACTGAGGCATGATGCAGTCCATGGCAGGGATGGGTTAAAACCACCAGACCATGAGCATTTACCCTGACAGGGTATACTGTATGCTAATCCTGAGGAACATCATCGGTCATAAAGTGGTAGCCAATCAAGCATGGAAAACGCTGACTGAATTCCCACAGGTAACCGACAAAAGATAAAACCATGTGGACATGTATATGCAGCCTGATAATGCACCCAAGGTGCTGAGGAATGACATTCATCCTACTCTGAATGATGCCCCCAAATGGCCTGAGAAAACCTTTTTTTTCCTTGAACGCTGAAGTGAGGGTGATTGTCACCATATCTGAGATTTGTACAAGGTTTCAGATGAAGTTCTTACGATTCCTTCATTGTTGCATTCCTTTTCCTTTGCGACTAGTTTCATAACCGTTACCCTTTGCCGTACCTGTTGCAGAGACATATTATGGCAATCCACAGCATTAATGCTCTGCTTCACTGCCTGCCTCTAGCCATGTTGCTGATTTTGCTTAAGAGGTGAATGTGATTTGTACAGAGGGCCTGAAGAAAAGGTTTGTTCCCCTAGACAGTGAACTTTTTTAATCATGCCAGAAAATGTACACTTCTAAAAAAAAAAACATCAGTGAATGTATTTGGTATGCTGTAAGTTGCCAGTATATGCTGCTGTGAACAGATCGTCCAAATTACCAGAACCTTAGCATAATCAGTTAGTACCCTAGACAATTCCCAGGATTGCCCCCCACCAAGCTGAAGCTGCAGACCTAAAACAGATCCTCTGAAGATCCTTATCATAATGCAGCCTAGAGCTTATACTAACTGCTTGCCTGAGTTAACAATATATACTTACCTACAAATAATCACATTCATTTAATTATTCATGATATCAGCTGTTGCAGCTTAAGTTTCTGCTGAGACTGCACTCACACCTCATTGGCCACTCACTTGAGGTGCTGTTTGTGCCACCTAAGGGCTTGCACCTGGGGCAACCAACCCCTTCAACCACACCCTAATTATGGTCCCACCAATTATGTACTGTAGCCATGTCTCAACATGTAGACCTGCAACACCAAAACTGATGTGGCAAATCCTTTGTGATGTTTCCATCTAACATGCCCACCCCTCCAAAAAAAACAGACAGGCAGGTGGTGCAGTTATATGCCAGTCTTCTGAGTTCAAGTTGCATGAATATTCCAAAGTCTGTCCACTGCAGGGTCTGTTTTTCTTGCCAATGTACTCTTCCAGCCAGGACTCTATTCTTAACACTAGAACATCTTCCTTAGATTTTAAATGTTGCACAACTACAGAATCTCTATAGAAATTTCTCTTCTGCAGTCATACATACTGAGCAGTATTGTGCAAAATGGCTCCATTACTTAACATCATGCTACCAGAGATCATTTAGCATCATTGTTGTGCTAATAAGGCAACAATGCTGCTGCTTTCAGACTAGTGTCATAACAGGTTTATGATCAAAATGTTGAAACTCAAAATATTGTTTTTTTTTTTTACAAAATGATCAAATTGTTTATCCAACTTTGGTAATACCAAATTAAATTGTTGGAAATGGTAACCACAACAATCGACATTCGAACATCAGAACTTCTAAAGCTGAATATTTAATTGTTTCATTGAATATTGTGGTGTGTGTCTCTGTGTAGTTATTTATTTTTCTATTTAATTGTTTCATAGAATACTGTGGTCTCTATCTCTCTCTCTCTCTCTCTCTCTCTGCAGTAAGTGGGGGCTATTGTGTTTCACTTCATTGATATTCAATGTTAAACTCTTAGCTTAGAGGGTTTCTCTGTATTTATAAGTGTTAGTCACATATCTCTGAATTTATTACTGCTCAATATCTGAGCTGTTTGGCTTCTGCTACATACCTACAATCAACTGCATTACTAGCTGAGTTAAGTACAAAACTGCAGTGTTAAAGATTACACTGCATTTTATTTTTCTGTCTGTTTGTTTCATTGAATGTTGTGATCTGTGTCTCTCTGTAGTTATTTATTTTTGTATTTAATTGTTTCATAGAATACTGTGGTCTGTCTCTCTCTCTCTCTCTCTCTCTCTGCAGTTAGTGGGGCTATTGCGTTTCACTTCATTGATATTCAGTGTTAAACTCTTAACCTAGAGGATTTCTCTGTATTTATAAATATTAGTCACATATCTTTGAATGTATTACTACTCAATAGCTGAGTTGTTTGGCTTCTGCTACATACTTACAATCACCCGCATTACTAGCTGAGTTAAGTACAAACTTGCAGTGTTAAAGATTGTACTGCATTTTATTTTTCTGTCTATTTAATTGTTTCATTGAATATTGTGGTATGTGTCTCTCTGTAGTTATTTATTTTTCTATTTAATTGTTTCATAGAATAATGTGGTCTCTCTCTCTCTCTCTCTCTCTCTCTCTCTCTGCAAGTTAGTTTCCTGCCCTACCTCCCTGTTCTTGTTCTGGTATTAATCCAGGTGGCTTTGGAATTACCTACCCCTCCTGTAAATTTATGTTTGAACACTCCTCCTGGGTCTATCTCATTTGCTCACTCAACCAAGTACAGTGAGATCATATTTTGACTTCAGACACTCCTACCAGTCCCATCTGTTCAGCTCTATCCCAGCTCTATTCCTGTCTAGTGTCACTAGCTCATTCTACCTAATACAGAGAGAACATTTGTGAAGGGCAAGCCACTTAGGTCCTTAATTTTGAATTCTCTTCTGTTTCTCCCTTTCCACTTTCCAAAAATTTTTTTTCTAAGCCTGTTTCCTGTCTTTCCTGCAACTAGTCTAGTCCAGATACAGATTTGCTGTAACCAGGACTGTTTGTAAGCTTCTGAGCCCCCAAAGCCATTCTGTGTTAGAGGGAAGCCTTCTAGCTTATCAGTGGGAGTGGTAAGCACTAGGTAGCCTATCTACCACAAGAGTGGTTTCTGGCCAATAAATTGTAGTTTATTGGCAGTTTGGACAGCTTTTCCATCTTTTTCTACTTTCTAGTTTAAAAGCCTGCATTTGCGCTTGTTTCTCACCTTTCCTGTACCTAGTCTAGTCCAGATACAGATTTAATGTATCCAGGACTGTTTGTAAGCTTCTGAGCCCCCCCACCAAGCCTTTCTGTGTTGGAGGGAAGCATTCTAGCTTATAAGTGGGAGTGGTAAGCACTCTGTAGCCTATCTGCCACAAGATCCAGGTACAGATTCTTAGTTTTAGCACTTGAATTTGCTTATTTGTGCTCAGCACTTGTTTAGAACTTGTTGTTAGCACTAAATAAGCTACAAATTACTACATCACTCAAACTTCCTCTTTACCTAGAGGAAAACAGTTTTTGTACTTACTTTCCTCACTTCCTTAGAGAAAAACAGCTCTTATGCTCACTTTCCTCACTTGTCTAGAGGTAAGTAATATTTTATTCAGGCATGTCCAAGGGTCAGCTCCCAGTGTTCTCTCCTGTCTATCTGATGAATCTGGGCATCTTGGGGCAATGTAGCAATGGCCTCATGTACACAGACAACCCTCTCCTCCTACCACCCAATACCACAACCTGTGAGAGATGCACTTATCTAGTCAAACTGGAGGTAAAGCTCTCTCCAACCACGACTGAACTTGACAGTCAAGAGGAGAAGGTAAACACTTGCACCACACCACACTCATCACATAGTCCCACTAAACGTACACCACCAAAATCCACACATAGAAGCACCAAGACATTCGCGGAGGATCTCAATAATAATCTGCTCAAGCAACAGAGACCTCCAAAGCAGAAATACCATCAACCACCACTCCCCAACACAACCCAAATGGCACATAGCCCACAGACTCAGTGTGACAATAAACCACAGCCTATAAGGCAAAACAATGCACCCAACACACTACAAATAGGTGACTCTATAGTCAGGCACACTGATGTCCCACTCACCAGGCTAAACAAGGAGAAGGTTACTGTCAGCTGCCTGTTGGGTGCCAAGATCAGCCACATAACCCATGCACTCCACAACAAGTACAAATATGACTGTCATTGTCCATGTTGGTGTGAATGACCTGAGATATGCCTCCCTGGACTACATGAAAAGAGACATGGAAGAGTTCTCCGTTCTTGTAGACCAGTCAGGTATGACCCTAGCCCTGAGTAGCATCCTGCCATTGCCCAGAATGATACCGCAGTACAAGGACAAAATGACTGACTTTAACAACTGGCTAAGCTTCTGGTGTCATTCTAAGGGGATCCAGTATCTGTCTGCCTGGGACGACATGGTTGACAGACCACAATGCTTTGCCAGAGATGGCCTGCACCTGTCGCCCCTGGGATTCCGGATACTGACTAAGGGTATTGCCACACCTATAGTGCCTTTTTTAGGCAAGGTTCAAATGACAAATTCACTACCATAACAGGAACAGGCAAGCAAAAACTGAGGGTAATGCTACTCAATGCTAGAAGTCTAAATCTCAAAATGCACTCACTCGAGGCACTCCTTAAAATGGAGAACATCAGTATCTGTGCAGTGACTGAGACCTAGTTCAAGGCTCTAGAGAGCACGCCTGCAATTCCAGGCTATAACTCATACCACACTTTTCGGCCATCTAATCTGGACCAGAACACCAAAGGTGGAGGTGTGTCCATATTCATTAATGATATCCACACCTCCAGGCTAGTTGCGCAGCATAATGCATCTGAGGTTATCCAAGTGCAACTAACTCTGGGCAAAATTGTAGCTTGCTACAGATCCCCCACCATGCCCCAGGATTCCCACTCCTCTTTTCTTGATATACTGGAAAATATTAGGGTTCAACCAAACACCCTAATAATGAGCAATTTCAACTACCCCACCTTTAACTGGGAAAACTACTCATGTACCAACTCCTTCACTCAACGGTTTCTGGAATTCATAAATTCCAATGCCCTGCATCAACTTATCCACACCCCCACCTCAACTTATCCACACCCCCACCAGGGGCAACAATATCCTAGACAAGTCATTACCAACATGAGTGACTGGTGTTCCATACCTGAAGTCAATTCCTCATTGGTCAGATCCGACCATAAGCTAATCACCCTAGATATCCACATCCTGCCCCCACCCACCATTAAGTAAACCACAGCAAAAAATTTCTCCAAAGCCAACTTAATGCTTATTAAAATAGAAGTGGCGAACTTCATGACACCCATGCAGATGGACAATACAATTATGACCGCTGAATCCTACACAAATGTACTCTATAAGCACTTATATGAGTGCATGGATAGTGCTATCCCAAACAGAATCAAGGCATTATACTCCAAAAAAAGGAAGCCAATCTGGTGGTCCCCTGCCATAAGCAAACTGTACAACAGAAGGAAAAAACTGTTGCAAAAGAGAGCAAAATCCAATGAGTGGAGGAGATCCCAGGTCAGCCTCAGTAAGAAGCTGAGATCCCTTATAAAATCCTCCAAAGCTAGCTACGAAAACAAAATCACCACTGATTCTAAGGACAACCACAAAGTGTTCTATAGCTATGTCAAGAATCTCAATAGTAACACCCAGATCTGCTCTGAGTTATAGCACAATGGCATGAAAATTACAGAACCAACTGATATTGCCAACATCCTGGCAGATAGGTTCAGTGCTAACTTTACCCTCCTCTCACACCCTAAAGGGCCCATATCTATACAAGAAGAATGCAGAGTCCCTGTAATCACATCTATGCAGATAAAAGCTGCACTCTCTAAAACCAAAAACACAGCATCCATGAGACCGGGCAAAATCCCAGGCTGCATTTTACATGTACTTCAGAACGAACTGGCACCCCACCTAAGCACCATGTTCAATCATAGTCTCACATCAGGCTTTGTGCCCACTGAACGGTGCACAGCAACAGTTATCCCACTCCACAAAGGGGGAGCCACCACTGATCTTGGGAACTATCACCCTGTTAGCCTGATGATCTCGGTCTGCAAGTCCATGGAACGTATCATCTTGGAACATATAAACAAAGACATTGGTAACCTCCAAACTCTGGATCCCACCCAGATCGGGTTTGTGAAAGGCAAATCATGCTTTCTGAACCTGAATGACTTCTTTGAGGCAATCAGCAAAGCCGTAGATGAGGGCAACGTGGTTCACACAGCCTAACTTGACCTCGTCAAGGCTTTCGACACCATCCCTCATTCTGGAATTATAGCTAAACTCACTAAACTAAGTATAAATCCCTACATCACAGGATGGGTTGCCAATTGGCTCACTGACAGACCCCACACTGTAAAAGTTGCAAACTCCAAATCTGACTTCAAACCAATGACAAGTGGAGTACCACAGGGTTCAGTCCTGGGACCTCTCCTGTTTGGTACCTACTTCTCTGAAGTAGAGGCTAACACAGAAGGCCTCAGTCTATAGAAGTTCGCAGATGACTGCAAACTAGTAGCTATAGTTGAGTCCCCAAATGATGTGGACATCCTACAGAAGGGCCTCACTGAGACAGATGCCTGGTGTCAGAGGCATGGCCTCAAGCTCAATGCCAAAAAGTGCATTGTCATCCCCTTTGTTAAAAACTGTGTATCCATGAACTACCACATAAACAGCAGTCTACTTAATGCCGAATGTGTGATAAGAGACCTTGGGACCCAGGTGAACAGTAGTCTCTCCTTTGTTAATCACATTGCCACAGTAGTCAGGAAATCCTTCTATGTGGCACACTTCATCACAAAAGGGTTCTCATCCAGGAAAAAAGAGGTCATTGTTCACCTCTACTCGGCACTTATTAGACGCATTATAGAGTACAACACCCCTTTTGGAATGTACCTCACAAGATATCTGCAGCAGCTGGAAAGGCCAAAGAAGTACCTCACAAAGAGGATTATGGGTCTCAAACA